>NC_056729.1:1532394776-1532592276 GCF_019279795.1 Protopterus annectens
CAGAAAATTACTATACATTAAATAATATATATATACATATTCATACATTAAATCACTATACATAAAATAACTATAGTGCCTTTTTTAGGCAGGGCCAGTATCCTCAAATTACATACATAGTGAATCGAAATCAAAACTATGTAAAGATAGCACCGTTCAATGCAAGAAAGCTAAATGAGAAGTTACACTCTTTACAGGTATTCCTAGCTCTTCAGGATATAGATGTCTGCCCAGTTACTGAAACATGGTTTGAGATCAGCTATAGCAGGGAGGTTTCAACGCCTACCAATATGTCAGACCCAACACAGAACTGACATTCTTACTGGAAGATGTGAGTCTGCATTGCTAAGAATCCATCTGACTTCCAGACTCATAAAGAGGATAATGAACTTGAACTCCTCCATATGCTTTTCATAGTAAACAGAACTCTGTATCGTAGTATAGCCAACTACTGTATCCTCATCCATGTCATCCGCATCTCATGAGGTACATCTAAACCAACTGATATTGCTTCTTATTGAGCCTAACATTAGTACTTGGATGACTTCAACTGTGCTGCACTTTAGAAATGAGGTCGTCTGAAGAATAACAGAATTAAATGCTAGATGAATTATATCAGAAGATAACTGGAGTGGTTGGTTGACTTGCAGACCCCTCACATTGTTTAGCTGCATTACTTTTGAAAGTTATGCATGTGAAAGGGAGTATCCACGATTACATTTTGTTTCATTTTTATTATTCATACTTACTTGTTGCTAAAGCTGGGCTTATTAGGTACAAGGACCTAATTTTTGGAGATGATCAAGGAGCACTTATGTGGTTAAGTGACCTTGATTATTTGCACATTATGGAAGTGGAACATGACTGAATCAAACCCAGAATCAAAGGAAAACCATAATTTACAGAACATAGTCTTTATCCTCTTGCTATACTGCCTGACTCACCTCCAGGCTTGGATCATTCAGTAAATACTGTAAATCACCTGGTGCAGCAAATAGCAATCAGAGCAAACAAAGGATTTATTTTTAAATTGCAGGTGAGTACTTTTATCAGTAAAATAGACTTCTTAAGACCTTAATGAATGAGATCCAAATGCAGGGTTGTACAAATGCTCTCTAGTAAATTAATGCCATAAAAGCTGAACATCCATGTTAATTATTCCTAGCCAGTCAGAAAATGATTGAATTTCTTTAGTAAAGGACATACAAGTGTTTGCATTTTTGCATGTGGAGCTAGAAGCAGATTGGTGGAGAAAGATTCAAGTTACAAACCAGCTTTTAGTTAGTGGGGCTGGGGCAGAGCAAAAGTCATGGAAGGCTGGTTGCAGAGAGAAAATGCAAAGGGCTTAAAGGCAATCTATAGCCAAAGGGTGCTAGACATGAGGGAAATTAGTCAATGAGAGAAACAAACAAGGAGCTACCACAGTAGGTCACATTGACCAGTTGTGAGTTCCAGAAATAGCCAACCTCTGGGCTTAAGCTAAGCAGCAGGTTTTCCATTTGGAATCATAAGCAATAGGTGCCATGGAGTGTTGGGATGATTAGATACTTGCTGAAGAACCAATCTTACCTTTTGGAATGGGATTCCAAGGATATTAATGCAGGTGATAGGGGTTGGTTACAGAAGAGATGAGCCAAACAGAAAACCTTAATAAATAAATAAATAAATGAATGAATGAATGAATGAATGAATAAAACAGGTGGGTATGGCTGTTTGAAACATGGAGTGTAAATATCTAGTGAAATACATGAGTCATGGAGCGCTGTCATATATACAGAAGGTCTTGGAACTGGGGAGCTTGAGATACTCCATGCTTGAAGAGCATCAGTTAGTCTGTGAAAGGAAAATGAGTGGAACCAGAAAAGTGTGAAGTTAAATATGCCAAGTGCAGTGAATGCTGCTGGTTCTGGTGAGGAGCTTTAGAAGTGAGGGACTTTTATGATATTAAGAATGTCAATTAGACAGGACAGATAGGTATGCCAGTGGATACTTAGGTGAAAATCTCTAGAGTCATAAATAGAGATGGCTAGAATCCACACTGCTGTGCATATTAATGTCTAATAATCTTCTGTTGTAAGATATGGGATATGTAGTTCATGACAGGTCTGTATGGTGCTTTTTAGTTATTTATTTAACATTTGTTAAGTGGGTGGGTAAGATGGCCTAAGGACTGCCTTCCTAAACCCCCAGAAAAGACAGTCACTATCTGGGCATCCCTCTCCCTCTGGTGTTTGATAGGGATGAAAGCAGAGGTGCAAATTGGCCACAGATAAAGTAATATATTTTAAGTGACTGTTGTTATATATATATATATATATATATATATATATATATATATATACGGTTTCCCTTTATAATCTCGAAATACTGAAATCTCAGATTTCAGTATCCCGAGACCATAAAAGTGAATCTTTAAAATAGCGAAAGTGCATAAGTGCAAATCCGAATATCTTGAATCCATGCTTATGCATTTATACTACATGAAGTGAAGTGTTTGGCTGGGATGGTGTCCGAAATTTAAGGTGAGTGAGTGTATGTGAGTGTTTTTGTAAGTTGTATGTGTGGTTTAGGGTAGGGAGGTGGAAGTATGAGTGTGAGTGTTGGATGTGTTGGTGGTTGTGTGTGTGTGTGTGTGTGTGTGTGTGTGTGTGTGTGTGTGTGTGTGTGTGTGTGTGTGTGTGTGTGTGTGTGTGTGTGTGTGTGTGTATGTATGTGTGTGTGCACGTGAGGAACTGTAGAATGTCTGGGTGTGAGTTTGTTTTTTTTTCTGTTTGTGCGATCACAGATTTGGTATATATAAGTAGGAGGGATGTGGAGGGCAGGGGCACTTGCCCCCCTGCTTACATGTAGTGTAGGGTTGTATAGTTTGTGTGCTGTGACTAGAATGGTGTGTGTGTTGTGTGGCGTATGGTGCATGTATGTTTGTGATAGTGTGTTTCGTGATTTTGGGTTTCAGGATTGTGAGTCATTTGCCTTTGTAGTTTTGAGATACTGAAATTTGAGATTTCAGTATTTTGAAACTATAAAAGGGAACCATATGTATATATGTGTGTGTGTATATATATATATATATATATATATATATATATATATATATATAAATATATATATATATATATATATATATATATATATATATATATATATGTATATATATATATATATATATATATATATATATATATATATATACAGCATGCCCCCTCACTGTTCATCCCTGCCCCCCAAAAGGCAGCCACCTGTATACATGTCTGATGCATGATGGTGAGGAAAATGAAAAAATAATGATTCCAATAATGTATTTCACTTTGTTGTTCCTGGACAGTGCAGTGCCCCTACCTGAGCTATAGTAACCTGCTTTGTAAACCTCTGAGGTTTGTGAGAAAAGTAAAAGAAACAATTACCAGATTATCCTCAGACAAACACAAACTGTAATGACGCCCTGTGCATACCTATAAGGTTTGACTGTGATGAAAATTAAAGTAATGATCACGCATAACCTGCAGCAACCTTTTGTACACATACACACATCCGACTAGGGCTGATTTTAGAATGGGTGTAATTGACAGCAGGGTCAAAATCCATTTACACAGTCTGGAGAGTGGGGGAGCCACAGAAGATATGTGTGTAAATATTCTGTGATATATTTTATGCCTTGGTTTTAAAATATAATTACTTGTTAACTGCATTTTTATTGTTACCCAGAAAAGCAATGTATGTGTCCTGGCATTATTGGGCATGTGCCCAGATAAAAATCAGTGATATTTTTTTACACACACACACACACACACACACACACACACACACACACACACACACACACACACACACACACACACACACACACACACACACACACACACACACACACACGTGCGCGTGCACACACACACACACACGTGTGCGTGCACACATACACACACGCACGTGGGTCTATTGTATTTCATTGAAAAAACAGATTATCAAAACCCATTTGGGTCACAGTTTAGTTCCTCAAACTGTTCTGGCTGAAATCACGGCACAGTAGGTTTGAGGGATTTTCACTTTTCCACACTATAGTGAGATGTTGGAGTTGGTATAAATAATTAGCAGGGAGTGTGGCAGTGCAGCCCTCTATGTGAATGGTGCAGGGGGGCTCATCCCCCCTACAAAAAATAGTTTGTTTTGCTTTATGCAGTTTATCAACCATATGAGGTTTGACAACCTGGTTCTTTAATAAACTGAAATAGATCTTCAATACACACGCCATACCTCTCAACTACACAGAGTTTCGCAGAATGCCCAGATTTTTGCCTCATATTTTTGGTCCATTTTTCATAAAATTGTGGTTTTCTGGCAAATTAGTGGCAAATCATTAAAGACTAAAGTTAGAAAATAATGACAGACATTTGAGTTTCAGATTTCATAACCTTCAGAAAATTTGTGTTAATGCAAAATCTGTCTTCTATGTTTGTAAGAGAAATATTTAAAAATTGTCCGTATTTTTGGGCCTTTGTCCCACTTTTTTATGGCTTTGTCCAGATTTCTTGCTGTAAGACATTGAGAGGTATGACACACGCACACACACACACACACACACACACACACACACACACACACACACACACACACACACACACACACACACACACACACACACACACACACACATAACCCATAGCAATACCTTTTTTGTACTTATTTCACCAAATAGCCATACATTGTACAACAGTGGTACTGCCACCCCAGATCAGTGACAGTTGTTTAGCAGCCATCAAACAGCAGCAGGAGTAAGTTAAGTTTATTTACCTCATTCGGGAGTAATGCATTTCTGTCACTTTCTCTGATTACACAGACTGTCCCTGATTTTACCTCATTTTGCTCTCTTCCTCATAAAAAGTTTGATTTGCTGGTAAATCATTCATGATTACAGGCAGTCAATAAATCCAAACATCAGAGTTTCATACTTATTATTGTCCAAAAAATGCATGATGATGCAAAATGTGTTATTCTATTAACCTTTCAAAGAGAATTAGTGTAATATTTAAAACATGCTTCTGAGTTTGAGGCTTTATTCTGCTACTGTTTTCAGGTTTGCCCAGAATTCGTGAGAACAGGACTTGGGAGTTATAGTATTTGGTATTCCGCCAGTATTTATAAAACTCCTTGAAAGAGAAAAAACATCCCTGATAATCAGAAATATCAGTTGTTCTTATAATCCAAGGTATCCCCTAAGAATAGTCACTCTGGACAGCTGATCTCCAGTGCTTACCTTTTTCCGGTTCATTACCAGCTTTTATCATAACAGAGTCATATCACAGCCCTGTTCTGGTTAAAGAGCATAATCAGAAAATTAATCATATTTTTTCTCATTTTAGCTCAATTAGCAGCAGCTTTTGTGGTGTCCCCCACATAGTCAGAGATGATTATGGGGCCCCCTTCCGCAGCCTCAGGTATTACAGGTACATAAAGCTAGCTATGTTGTTGGTATAGAGGAGGGAATGTCCATAAGCAGGATTTAACTATGCCAGGGGCACTATGTCAGTGGTAAAAGATTTCATACGTTCATAGGTTCATAGGTTGGTACTAGGGTATTGGCCCTAGGGCCTATACAAGCCTAGCCATAACAATTCCTTGGCTATTTCTTCCCACAGTATTTACTTCCCTCGACCCCTGTCTGGCAAGGCGACTGATGTGATCCCCGGGGTGAATTTCCTATCTCCCATCCAATCATCAAGGTTCCTTTTGAAGAGGGACAAAGAGGCACTCTGCTTGACATGTATGGGCAGTCTATTCCAGAGTCTGGGGAGTCTCTGGGTTAGGAACCTATCCCTCCAGCATGTTCTATTCATTGTGATCACAAGGATTAGATCCCTGGAGCTTGTGTCTCTGAGGGATTGGGATTTCTTTAAGTGTAGCATGTCCAACAGCTCTGGGTTTGACATGGCCTTGATTGTTATGCAGAGATCGCCTCTGAGTAGACGATATGCGACAGAGTATAGGTGGAGTTTTTTTAGACGGTCAGCATAGGGCATCTGCTTTAGGCCTGTGATTCTTTTAGTGAGGTATTTTTGCCGCCTTTCCAGTTGTTGCAGATGTCTTGAGAGGTACATACCAAATGGGGCATTGTATTCTATAATGGGTCTAATGAGGGATGAGTACAGTGGGACAATGACCTACTTTTTACAGGATGAAAAGCCCTTAGTGATGAGGTGTGCCACATAGAAGTATTTCCTGAATGTTGTGGCGATGTGGTTATCGAAGGTGAGACCACTGTCCACCTGTGTCCCTAAGTCTCTTATCATACTTTCATTTTTTAGTGTACTGCCACCTATGTGATAATTCATGGGTACATGTTTTTTCCCAGAGGGGATAACTATACATTTCTTGACATTGAGCTTGAGCCCATGGCTCTGGCAACAAGCATCTGTGCAAGGCCCTTTTGTAGAATATACACATCATTTGGGGATTCAGTAATGGCTCCTAGTTTGCAGTCTTATGCAAACTTTATTGGCCAGAGTCCCTTAGTGGTGGCCTGTACTTCAGAGAAGTAGATGCCAAACAAGAGCGGTCCCAGGACTGAACCCATGGAATCGTAAAGCTTGTTACTTGACAAAACATTGTTACTATAACCAGGGATATCTTTGAATTTTAAAGAAAATATAAATATGAGTTAGTTTTACCCCCTTGGTTTATTAAGTGCACAAGACTGCTGTACTAGCTTTTGTTGGTCTGACAGACGTTATAAAATATCAAAATAAGATCATTTTGTTGTGGTTGAGAGTCCCCCAGGACCAGGTGACTCCCAGTGACTGCAGGGTTTGCTGGTGCCTAAATCCGGCTATGGTTATACAAACTGTAGCTTTAACTATCTGTCTGAACAACTACAAAGCCTGCTTAGTCTTCAGCCCTGTAACTCAAGTTATCCTTCTTGAACAGTAACTTTCATTCCCTCTAGCTGGTTAAGGTGGCATCATTGCTTGTGACTTATATACAGACTGAGCTGATTGCTGTTGTAGATTCTGACACATCAGCCCTCTATCCATTGACAACTTATGCCAGTTAAACTAACATTAACCTAATTCTTATCTGCCTTACTGCCCTCAAGTAAGAGGACCTAATCAAGTAAATGACATGATTTCACATATTGCATTACTTTTTCCATTGTATTATCTAAAAGGGAGAGATTTGTGGAGTTTTACATATATTTACATATCTTTCTGCATATGAATGTATCTGACTATTTATAACATGCTAAACCACATTTTGTTTATACTAGGACCAAACAATACAGTATGTTTTACCTAAGTTATGTGTTATTGCACAATATCAGCCTCTTATTATTTCGCATAACGACTGTATTTTTGTAGTTTTTAATGTTCTTGTGCATTATTGTGTCTGTTTTTTTTTTTACCTGCACTGGCTGAAAATGTCTTTCTTTTTAGGAAGTGCTGCAAACACATCTATAACACTCGTGGAAGCTTTTCCCCCCTCAGATACCCTCTGTCAATGGATACCACTCAATGGTCAATAAAAAATAACAAATAAATAAATACAGATATGACACATTTATGAGTCACACTCCTAAGTATACTCAGAAATGTGCATTTGGCATGGCATGATGACTATAAAAGAAGTGAAACTGCCATATCTCAGAATATTGCTATTATTTAGTTACAATGATTGCAAATCAATATATATATATATATATATATATATATATATATATATATATATATATGTATACAGTGGATATAAAAAGTGTACACACCCCTGTTAAAATGCCAGGCGTTTGTGATATAAAAAATGAGACCACAATAAATCATTTCAAAACTTTTCCCACCTTTAATGTGTCCTATAACCTGTACAATTCAATTGAAAAACAAACAAATCCGTTAGGGAAAAATATAAAAAATAAAAAACGTGCAATAAGCTGGTTGCATAAGTATGCACACCCTTAAACTAATACTTAGTGGAAGCACCTTTTGATTGTCATTCTTCAGCCACTGTGTGGAATAGAGGATAACGCCACGACTATGTCACAGGTGACTTGAGTTCAAATTGTGGCTCAGGCATTTTTAAGATCTGACAAAGGAGGATGAGTAAGTAGCTTTTGCTAGCTTGCCTAGCCCAGAGGGGAAATATGCATTTCTGGCTTACTACATGGGTGACATCTAGCAGTAGCACTAGGTGTCTATCTCATGGAGTTTGGGTCTATTGAGCCCACAGAGCTGTGTGCAATCACACTGTGTGAACTGAGGGGAATTCAGTATGTGAATACCTCCTTTCCATCATATGGCAGCTACAGCAGAGATTACAGGAGCCGCCACAGGATAGGCCATCTCAATGAAGCAGAAAAGTTGGCAAGCTCCATACCATACAACTCTTGTAGTGAGTGGATAAGCTCATGGGGGGATCCTGGGCAAGAAAAATTGTATGTAGGGCTGTTGCCTGCCCAGGAGCCACTGCACTCATGACCACGGAAGGAATAGGCTGATATGGTGGAGGTAGAGGTGCCCCCAGACTTAATCTTAATAGGATGCTACAAAAAAAAGTGGTTATTCTATAGTCAGATGAGAGGTGAGACTGAGGTTGTTTTATAGTCAATTAAAAGTCCATTAAAATTTCTCCAGAATATTCGCACTAAAAAGAACAGAAAGCATATACTTCATCTAATCCTGCAAAATGTGTCTGTCAGCATTATTTATTTTTTACTTTTGATGTTAAAAGCTAGTTTTTATGTTTTAATTCCATTTAAAAGAGCCTTATGTTATTCTGAGTACAAACAGATCCTGGAATTATTCCATTTATTGGTTAATTTCCTTTCCTGTTATTTTTCTGGGATAATGCACTCTGTTATTTCTGGACTTTCATTCAAAGACCATCTGGATAAGGACATAGAACTGTACTGACAAATCACAGAAGTTATACATAAAAGATAAGTAGCACACTGTGCAATTTTTTTAGTGGCATGATTACATTAAGAAAATATGCTTATGATCTAGGGAAGCTGGAAAGACTGTACAAATAATTTCTGACTTGGGGCCTCATAGGTGTTGGGAAAACATGTACTGCTCCTGGCCTGGTTCTAGTGTCACAGAAAATTTAAATATGTTAAATAATATAGATACACATATTTATTTTATTTATTTAACATTTGTTTACCAGGAAAGTCGACTTGGAACGTAGCCAATTTTCAGCATAGACCCGGGGAGAAATGCTCCAGATGCATGTCTTTGTAAAGTGGGAGGAAACAGGAGCACCTGGAGGAAACCCACATGAATGCAGGGAGGACATGCATACTCCCCACATAAGACACCCCAGCTGAGAATCAAGCCAGAGAACCTCTTGCTGTGAGCTGAAAATGCAACCTCTGCACAGCTGCTCTGTCCATATACATACATATACATATACATATACATTTGTACACATACATATACATTCATTAAATGTACTACAGAAAATTACTATACATTAAATAATATACCTATACATATTCATACATTAAATCAATATACATAAAATAATTATAGTGCCTTTTTCTAGGCAAGGCCAGTATCCTCAAATTACATACATAATGATTCGAAATCAGAACTATGTAAAGATAGCACTGTTCAATACTAGAAAGCTAAATGAGAAGTTGCACTCTTTACAGGTATTCCTAGCTCTTCAGGATATAGATGTCTGCCCAGTTACTGAAACATGGTTTAAGAACAGCTATAGCACCACCACCACAGTGCAGGGGGGTTTCAATGCCTACCAATATGTCAGACCCAACACAGAACTGACATTCTTACTGGAAGATGTGAGTCTGTATTGCTAAGAATCCATCTGACTTCCAGACTCATAAAGAGGATAATGAACTTGAACTCCTCCATATGCTTTTCATAGTAAACAGAACTCTGTATTGTAGTATAGCCAACTACTGTATCCTCATCCGTGTCAACCGCATCCCATGAAGTACATCTAAACCAACTGATATTCCTTCTTATTGAGCCTAACATTAGTGCTTGTATGACTTCAACTGTGCTACACTTTAGAAATGTTTTGAAGAATAACAGAATTAAATGCTAGATGAAGTACATCAGAAGATAACCAGAGAGGTTGGTTGACTTGTAGGTCCCTCACATTGTTTAGCTGTATCACCTTTAAAAATCATATATGTGTAAGGGAGTATCCACAATTACATTTTATTTCATTTTATTATTCATATTTACTTGTTACTAAAGTAGGGCTCATTAGGTACAAGGACCTCATTTTTGGAGATGACCAAGGAGCACTTATGTGGTTAAGTGACTTTGATCAGTTGCACATTATGGAAGTAGAACATGACTGAATCAAACCCAGAATCAAAGGGAAACCATAATTTACAGAACATAATCTTAATCCTCTTGCTATACTGCCTGACTCATCTCCAGGATTTGTTCATTCAGTAAATAGTGTAAATCACCTGGTGCAGCAAATAGCAGTCAGAGAAAACAAAGGATTTATTCTTAAATTGCAGGTGAGTACTTTTATCACTAAAACAGACTTCTTAAGACCTTAATAAATGAGATCCAAATGCAGTGTTGTACAAATACTCTCTAGTAAATTAATGTCATAAAATCTGAACATGCATGTTAATTATTCCTAGCAAATCAGAAAAGGATTGGGCTTCTGTGGTAACGGATATTTTTATTTTATTTATTTTTACATTTACATTTTTTATTTATACAAGTGTTTGCATTTTTGCATGGGGAGCGTGAAGCAGATTGGTGGAGAAAGATTCATGTTACAAACCAGCTTCTAGTTAGCGGGGCTGGTGCAGAGCAAAAATCATGGAAGGCTGGTTGTAGAGAGAAAAAGCAAAGGGCTTAAAGGCAATCTATAGCCAAAAGGTGCTAGACATGAGGGAAATTAGCTAATGAGAAAAACAACCAAAGAGCTACCACAGTAGGTCACATTGACCAGTTGTGCGTTCCATAAATAGCCAACTTATGGACTTAAGCTATGCAGTATTTTTTTCATTTGGAATCATAACTGATAGGTGCCATGGATAAGTGCCATGGAGTGTTGAACTGACCAGATATTTGCTGAAGAGTAAAGCCTGCCTTCTGGAATGGGATTCTAAGGATATTAATGCAGGTGATCGGGGATGTTTATGGAAGAAAGATGCCAAACAGAGAAGTCTAATAAATAGCTAAATAAATAAAACTGGAGAGTATGACTGTGGAAACATGAGTGTAATGATCTAGTGAAATAGATGAGTTATGAAGCACTGACATATATACAGAAGGTCTTGGAACAGGGGAGCTTAAGATACTCCATGCTTGAAGAGCATCAGTTAGTCTGTGAAAGGAAAATGAGTGGAACCAGAAAAGTGTGAAGTTAAATATGACAAGTGCAATTAATGCTGTTGGTTCTGGTGAGGAGCTTTAGAAGTGAGGGAGTTTAATGTACTGAATTATTTTTTGTCCATTAGACAGGAGAGATAGATATGTCAATGGATATTTAGGTGAAGATCTCTAGAGTCATAAATATAGATGGCTAGAATCCACACTGGTGTGCATATTTATATCTAATAATCTTGTTTATTAAGATATGGGATGTGTAGTTCATGACAAGCCTTTAGGGTGTTTTTTAGTTATTTATTTAACATTTAAGTGAGTAGGTGAGCTGGGCTAAGGACCCCTTTTCAGTCATGACCTTGGACAGAGAGACCAGACAATACATCTAAACATACGAGTCATAAATAAATGGTAGCAATTACTGATGATGTGATGACGCTTGTTGATTGTTGGAGCCCATGGTATTCATCTCCTTCAGACAAACAGCAACAAAACAGAAAGTATATGTTTTAAACAGACATTAAAGTGTATATTTATGAGTTAAATTATAAGCTAAATATTAGTGGTAATGAAATTTAAGTGCAACTTGGAACAATGGATCGGTAATCAGAAATTCAGCCCTGGTCTGCAGACTATGTCTCTAATGGACAGAGGCAGTCAATAAATCAGCCCCTATATAAATCAAATTTGTGGATCACATTTGGGACACACAGCTAGGCTTATAAGGGCCTTAGTGGTTGACAGCCTAGTTTACACCTATAAACCTATGAAAATAAATCTGAAAGAAGAAATTGCCAGGTGGTCAATATCCTGTGTGGAAGCCTGGCCGAGTCTGTTTTTTCTTTCCACAAAAATAATTGTTTAGTTGGCCAAAGCAAGTAGGACAGATGATGCTAGAAATTTGAATTCATAACTGAAAGTAATTCCAGAAAAGTATTAAATCTTCTTTGACTGAGAAGTGAAATTACCAGATCAGATAAGAATTGTGCAAATCAAATGATAGACATGAGGGAAATTAGCTAATGAGAAAAACAACCAAAGAGCTACCACAGTAGGTCACATTGACCAGTTGTGAGTTCCATAAATAGCCAACCTATGGGCTTAAGCTATGCTTATGACAACTATCAACCTGGAATGCATCTGAAGAAAGAGATGATGAGGTATTGTACCTCAGTGGTACGATTTCTCCCTAACTACTCCAGGGTCTACAATTTCATCCTAATGGTCACTGCCTGGATGGGGTCAGCATGTTTTCCCTGTGCTTGCATGCATACCTCTTAATGTTAAAAATCATAGCGCTTTACTAAAGTCATAGTAGTTGAAGATGCTAGTATGGATTTTCTCTGTGTATTCTGGTTTCCTTCCACTCCACAAAAACAATCATACTGGTTATGGTAAACTGTCTGAAATATATTGTATTTACTCTTGACTATGTCATCTGGATCATGGCCAATAAGGGTCTATAGTTCTGTTTACATACCTGCTAAAGAAATAAAAAAATAAAATAAGAAAGAAAGAAAGCAGAGTGTCAATGTTAAGTGGAGTTACCATGGTATGATTCTATATTTAGCGGTAAGTCCAGCTTTCTTTACTATTGTTGCACACATCACTGCAGGGGGCCTATAATGAAGACTATATATTTTTACAGAATTTATTAAAAATTAGAATGCACGGAATACTTGAGATAGAGTGGAAAAGTTGAAAATGGACCTTAAAGCATTATTTGAATTATCAGAAGTGTTGCAGCTAAGACTAACTGGCAATGCAAGTGAAACAATTCTCTATGGGGAAATAGATGTACACTTAACAAGGTACACTATACTAACAACAGCAAGAAATGGAAACATTTTAGGGAATACTAACATGAGATGCACTATGGAAAGCAATCACTTATAAAGAGAATTTGGTGAATAATGTTAGACACCCACAGAAACATCTGTGGGAGTGGCACAGTGATGCAGCAGGTAATGTTGTTGCTTCACAGCAAGAGGTTCTCTGGGTTCATTTCTCAGCTAGGTCTGTATATGGAGTCTGCATGTCTTACCTGCGTTAGTGTTGTGGTTTCATCCCAAATTCTAAAGACACACAGTAGGTGGACTGGGCACTTTAAATTGACCTTAAGTGTGAATGTGCATGTGTGTGTGTGTGTGTGTGTGTGTGTGTGTGTGTGTGTGTGTGTGTGTGTGTGTGTGTGTGTGTGTGTGTGTGTGTCTGTGTCTGTGTCTGTGTGTGACATGGAACAGCAACCACAACAGGGCTGGTTACCCTGAAGTGTGAACATTGTCTATCGACAATTATCACTGTTGATGTGATTCCTCAACCTCATGTGAAAAAAATGGGAAATATGGGGTGATGGATGTATGGACCCACAGAAACATCATCAGCAGATGAATGAGTTCAGCATTATGCATTTTTATAAAACCATAGTGAGGACCTTCCTGGGATATTATATACTGTAGTTTAACTGTCACCTTCATCAGGAGCATGTACACAACTGAAGAAATCCAGAAGCATGCCACTAAAATATTAAAAGGTATTTAGTAGAAACCATATAAAAGAAAGAAACAAGTTAAAAGCATTTGGTCTGCATTCCCGAGATGATATGGCACAGATGACTTTTATGTAAATGTTAATATACTTTAAGGAAACTTACACAGCCCCAGTGTTTGTATATATTGGAAAAGCAGATGTGTAATAACAGTGATATAAGTTAAATATGTTATATATGTTTGATAAGGGAGTATCTTCAACGTGAATAAATGTTTTTGTAGATAGTGATAAATAAATGGAAGAACTTGCCTCGGCCAGGGTTGTTCCAAAAAGTGTTACAGATTTATCATAGCTTCATAGGTACATAGGTTAGTGCTTGGCCAAATGCCCTTACAGGCCATTTTAAGCCTAGCCAAATGTCTTTTTGGTGCTAGGACTTTTCATAGGTTCATAGGTGTTTACTAGGCTGATGACCATAAGGGCCTTTTTAAGCCTAGCCATGCATTCCAAATCTCTGACAAGTTCTGATACCCTTGATAACTGTAAGCATGGGCCTGGGAGATGAACCATTTACAGGTTACCTGTGTCCATTAGAGACATAGTTGCCAAACCAGGGATGCATTTCTGGTTTCCCATCCAATTATCCAAGTTACACTTGAATTGGGTTAGGGAGGAACTCTACTTCACATGGATGGGGAGCCTGTTTCCTAGACAGGGTAGTCCTTGGGATACATACATATCGCTCCATCAGGTCCTGTTTATATCACAGGCAAGGTATAGGTCTTTAGAATGGTAATTCTGGTGCTGTTTGTTTTGTGGATATGCAAGAGGTCCATCAGAGTGGGGTCTGACAATGTTCTGTATTCCAAGCATAGATCTTCCCTCAAAACCCTGTAGGAGACAGAATACAGGGATAGGGCCTTGAGGTTGTCTGCATAGGGCATTTTACTTATGCCCTGTATTTCTTCCAGTTGTTGGATATGCCTGGCTAGCTACATACCAAAGGGGGCATCGTACTCAATGATAGGTGTGATGAATGTCGAATACAGTGGAATAATGACTACCTTGGACTTAGATGCCATACCTTTGTTTATAAGTTGTGCAGCATAGAATGATTTCCTCACCACTGTAGACACATGATGGCCAAAGGCTAGATTACTATCTATGTGTATTCCTAGGTCCCTGACTACTGGGTCAACTCTAAGGGGTGTGTTGTCAATATGATAGTTACCAGGGATGGATGACTTTCCAAAGGATACTATTATGCATTTCTTGTCATTTAGTTTTAGTACATGGCTCTGACACCAGTTGTTTGCCTGTGTCATCCCCAGCTGGAGAACATTTGTGTCAGTGTGAAATTCAATTAAAGCTCCTAATTTGCAATCATCTACAAATTTAGTCAGCCAGACACAATTGACATTGGCCTTGACTTTTGAGAAGTAAATTCCAAAAAGGAGCGGTCCAGGGACTGATCCCTGAGGGACTCCACTTGTGACTGGCTTCCTTGTAGAGGTGGACTCCCGAATTCTAACTTCTGGGTCCTGTATGTTAGCCAGTCAGCTATCCACTGGGTGACATACTAGTTTGTACCTAACCTCTTGAGTTTGTCAACAATGCCCGAGTGTCAAATGCCTTGGCCAGGTCAAGGTAGACAGTGTGAACAATTTTGCCCTCATCCATTGCTTTGGTGACCTTCTCAAAGAAGTCCACCAGGTTGAGTAGGCATGGTCTGCCCTTGACAAAACTAAATGGGGTTGGGTCCAGTGTCTGGAGGTTTACTATAGCTCTATTGATCATCTGCATGATAATTCTTTCCATGGCTTTACATATAAGCCTAATGAGACTTATGGGTCTGTAGTTTCCAGGGTCTGTAGATGGCCCACCTTTGTGCAGAGGGACAACTGTTGCCTTTCTCCATTAATGAGGCACGAAGCCTGTTTGGAGGGTACAGTTAAATAGTAATTCCAGTGGCCCTGATAGGTCATGTTTCATGCTGTTTAAAAGGCATCCTGGGATATTGTCTAGGTCTATTGATGCAGTGTTCTTGCTCTTAGAAAGATCATTAAGGACCTGTTCCCTAGTGACAGTAGGAGGGGTTATATTTGAAGATATTTCCTGAGGGAAGGTTGAGTGGGAGAGAGGGGTAAAGCTGGAGCTGCATTTATCAGCCAGGAGGTTTGCTATATCTTCTGGCTCAGTGAAGGTGGCTCCATTTACAATGAGCTCTGCACACAATTGTGTATTGCCTTTGAGGTTGCAGACATAGCTAAAGAATGCATTGTGGCTGTCCTTGGCCTGGGAGGCCAAACTATCTCAAATATGGCTTTGGTAGACTTTATTTGTCCTCTGAGTTGTTTGTTTAGTTTGATGAGAGTGCTTTTATCCTGCTGGGTGCTGCACAGGTCTATATTAAATGCTCAAAGAGGTGTTACATCGGATGCCTCTTCAGTGACACGTAAAAACCAACTGCACTACAGTGGGGTAAAGGGCAATGTCATGGCTCAGGCCAAATTATTTTTTTCCTTGGGAAATATTGCACCCCTTTAGAATGACACCAGAAACTAAGCTAATTATTAAAGTCAATCATCTTTTGTTCATATTGTGGCATCGTCCTTGGAGAAGGTAAAATGCTGCTCAGTGCTAGGCTCATACCAGCCTATATCTATTTTCTTAAGTGTTTAAGTTTACCTTACCCATTCATGGACTATATTTATATTATCTCCAGTGACAGTAACTAGGATCATACCATAGATATTTAGAAAGTCTCGGTTAGGGCTTAAATCACTTAGGAGCTATCGCTGTCCTTTAGCAGTATAGGGGGGAAACCCTAGGATAACTTTCCTATTACCTGTCCATAGATCCAAGGTGCAACTGAATGAGCTTTGTTTTACTTGGGTGAGGAGTCTGTTCCAGAGCAATGGTATCCTCTGTGAGATACACATGTCCCTCCAAACTATCTGTTGATACCAATGTTGCAGAGCAGGTTTAGATCCCTGGAATGAGTGTTTCTGATGTTTATTTATTTACACTTGTTTTCCAGGTAGTGTCCAACTGGGCTAAGGGCCTCGGGGAGAAAAGCTTCAAGACAAGTAGTAGACAACAACACAACAATAGAAAGAGATAAATAAGTTACATACATGACAGAGGTAATTACAATTTCTGAGTACATAGATAAAACAGATAAGTGATGTCATTATATACAAGATAGTAATACAGATAAGTGATGTCATTATATACAAGATTTCTCTCACTCTCTCTGATGTAAACTTTTTTAATTGCTAGTGATGCATGTTTGTCAGATTGTAGGCAGTTATCTATTGTTACACCTATTAGATGTTTAGTTTGACTGACTGGCTTGAATTTTGTGCCTTTGGAGGAGTAGATGGCAAGAGAGGTTTGATTGTTTTTAGTTCTATTGTTGCAGACCATAAGCTTAGTTTTATTTGGGTTGAGAATGAATTGATGGTTGGTGAGGTATTTTTCAGCATCTTGGAGAGATTTTTGTGTAATTGCTTGCAGTTCTTGGGTTGGGAAACAGAGCAGATAAGAGAGTCGTCATTGGCATATTGAACAATAGTGGCTAGTTGGGTGGAAGAACTTAGTTCATTAGTAAATATGATAAAGAGGAGAGGTCCAAGGATAGAGCCTTGGGGACTCCCACAGAGATGGGCAGGAGGGAGGACAGTTCATTTTCCTGCTGTCTGTTGGAAAGATAGCCATGAAACCAAGTCAGGGATGTTACCCTGAGTTTATAAGTTGCCAGTTTGCTAAGCAGTATTTGGAGAGATATGGTATCAAAACCTTTGTACATATCAAGGAAGACAGATGAAACAAGTTCCTATCGTTTTTGAGGAGCTTTACAGTATTGGTGAAACTAATGAGTGCAGTATTAGTACTATGGTTTGGTTGGAAGCCATGCTGTGTGTTAGATAAGAGATTATTTTAAGGAGATAGTCAAGTAATTGCTGGTGAATACATTTTTCTAAGATTTTGGAAAGGTCAAGAGAATAGCAATAAGATGGTAGTTTGTGAAGTCTGTAGAGGGGCCGCCTTTGTGTAGGGGGATGGCATGAGATATTTTCCAAAGGAGAGGTATGTATTGCTCGGAGAATGAGCAGTTTATTAAGATAGATATAAGATATAAGATGGATGGGGCGACTAGTTTTAGAAATTCACTAGAGAGCTGATCTGCTGCAAGAATGCAGGGCTTTAGTTTGTTTAGGAGCCTATTTATGTAGTTGGTTTGAATGGACTTAAATGAGAATGAAGTTCGGTTAGGTTTTGTAGAGGTGTGGACAGAAAGTGGTAGGTTAGTGGTGTGGTTTATGAGGGATGTTATGGAGTTGATAAAGTGAGTGTTAAATTGAGATGCTATGCAGTCGGAGATAGTTTTGGTGGATGGAGCAAGGTAGAGGTTTTACCTGGGTTGTGGAGATAATTGATATTTTGCCAAAATTTTGCAGAATATTAGAATGTTTTTGTTGACATGTTTGGACATAAGTTTTTTTGTCATATTTGACTTGTTTTTTTAGCTAGATTTCTCAGCAGTTGATATGAGGTTAGGATGTCTCTGTTCTTGGTTCTCTGGTGTTGTGACCAGACTCTATCCCTTTGTTTAAGTATTTGCATAGCGTCGTTAGATAACCAAGGGGGTTGTTTGGTCCTGACATGGATTCTCCTAGTGGGAGCGAGGTTATCAAGTATCTGGAGGAATGTTCTGTTAAAATATTGAACAGCAAGTTTTAACTGGAGGAATTTTAGCTGTGACCATTCACATTGTTGTAGCTGTGTATTAAATATGGGGGGGGGAGGTATTTTTGCTGCGGATGTTTTTAAATATGATGTTATTGGTTGTGTGAAGCTGTTTCCTAAGTAGAAAGGTAGGGGAGTGGCCACTAAGTATGTCTGGAAGACAGCCAGCTTGATAATTTAGGTTGGGCCTGTTTGTATGAATCTAATTAGAAAGTGATTATTTTTTGGAGTGTTTATCAATATGTGTAAGAGAGTTAATGGTTTCTGAGAAACTGTAAAGGTTACTAAAGTTGGAGGGGTTATTGGAGGAACAGAAAAGGCAGTCTAGGTTGAAGTCATCTAGTATTATTGTTTCTTGACTGAAGTAAGAGGAAGCCCAGGAGAAAAGGTGTACTATGATGGGGAGGTTATTCCCAGGGGAAAATAGATAGCAATGGTTATTATGGCTTTGTGGGAGTTGATTTCTAGGTGAGCAGTTATTATTTCGCAGTTGGGGATGTCTGGGGGAGGGCAGATCAGCTAGACAAGTTGGAGGGAGTCTTTAAACAGGATAGCAATGCCTCCATGTTTGTTCAGTCTGTCTCGTCTAATAATCCTATAACCTTTGGTTAGAATATCTTTGTCTTTGATATGGGGCTTTAGCCAAGTCTCAGTTATAAGAGTTATGTTGGGAGAGTAGAGGCTAAGGGCAGTATGGAAGTCACTTATTTTGTTATTGATGCTTCTGAGGTTGAAGTTAGTTATCAAAAGGTCAGAGTTTTTGTATTTGGGAAGTGGGGGGTATGTGGAGGACTGAGGAGGTTTTGAATTGAAGAGTTGGTAGTGGAGGGGGGTTGTGAGCAGAGGGGGAAGACATTTGTGGGGCCTGGGTTAGGATGGATGTCTGCCTGGAGTTGTGAGTGAGAGAGTGGAGTAGGATGGGTTTGAATTTGCTTAAATACTTATGATATTTGTAAGTAGTGTGCGGGGTTGTGTGTGGATATAGATGTATTTATAAGTATAGAATTGGGAATTGGTGCAATTAAAAAAGATATGCTGAGATGTGAAAGTTTATGTAGGAGTGGTGGTGTTGTAGGGAGTGTAGGGCAGTGGTAACTAATGATGTGGTTTGTATAGCAGGATGTGGAATGATAAGTTAGAAAGATGAGAGAGAGAGAGAGAGAGAGTAAGGGTAATGTAGTACATACTGAAGTTATGGAGGTCATGATGAAAGTGAGGTAGTGTGTTAGCAGTTGTAAGTTTTATATTTAGGAGTGAGAGAAGAAGTTGTGGGGATGATTGAAGGGTGGGGGTATGTTGTATGAGGGAGACAAACAGATTGGTTAGGTGTAGATTGTATTGAGAGGATAGTGGATAGAGCTGTACTGATTTGATAGAGGTAGAAAGGAGAGGATTGGTGGAAATATGGGTTGGTTGTGGGTGGGTGATAGGTGTGTGGCAGTTTGTAATGGGCTGATGGCTGAGAGGGAATGGGGGTAGGGTAGGGGAGTGGAGTGAGCCCAAATGCAGCGAGGGTGAATGGAGTGGGTAGAGTGAAGCTCAAGAATAACATTTGCCAGAACCAATCATTGACACTTGGCGAGTTCACTTCAGGCAGGGGGATTACCCAGCAAATTAAAAGTTATAAGAGAAAGGGATGGTTTACTTGAAAAAAGAAAGTACTGTGCTTTGACTATATTTATTTAGATGTTGCTGTTAACTTAAGAACTTAAAAAGTCAGCACAGAGGAGGCTTGTAAGTAAACTTTAGATTAGGATGAGGATGAAGAGCCAGCAGGAGGAATGCGGATTGAAAAAGTGAAGTCCTCACTGGTTGTACCCACCAGAGTAATTACAGTACTGGTGACCACCTTTATGGTCGTTAAGTAAGTAGCAGTGGTAACACTTTAGTAAGGTAAAGTAGGTTTAGCAGTGTTAAAAATTAGGGCTGTGAAGGCAGTATACATACACTTTTCAAAAGAAACAAGTTAATGAGCCAATGTTTTCAGCGGGAGATGGAATTTCACTCTCTGTAGTAGCTGAGGTGCAGCAGGGTATGGGTGGCATCAGGTTTAGAGTAACTAAGGGAAAAAAGAAATAGCAAAAGAAAGAAAAGGAAGGTTGTTGACAAAAAGTAATAAGCTTGAGGAAAGCAGTCACATTGAAATAACGGATACCCCCTAGAATATAGACAGAGCAATTAGTGCAGAGGTAAAACAAACAGAACACAGTTCAAACTAATTGCTATGTATGCATCATACTTCCAAAAGTAGACCTTATGGTTGTTAAAGTATAATTAACATACATCTGGAGAATAATTCAGTGTAAAGTCATGAAAAGGCATTTCTATGTTCTTCTACACAAGTTTAGAATGGCAGCAGAAACAAAGCAATTTCATTTTAAACATAGCATAGAGCCCAATAACAAGGTTCTTGTAGGGTGTTTAAACAGATAAGTAAAGATAAGCAAAGCACTATTAAGTTATCTATTAAATTGCACAATACTTTGGGGTACAGGATGCTGTAAGGAGCCCGGTTATCTGAATATCAAGTAAGAAGTATTGGCAGGTAAAAACAAATAAATTCAGCAGGCAACTCAATTTTATCAGAAAACACTATCTAGTATGCTAGTTACAAAAGGAAACACATCAATTCAAAAGGTTTCAAGTAACAACAGAGAATGCAAACAGTGAAGCAGCAATCAGACCTGAAATAAAAACTTTCTTGCTTGGCGGGCACACCAGGTGTGGGACTGATAGGGGATATAGCAGCCAACAGATAAGAATTTTAAAAATGGTGCCCAGGTGGGAGTCCTACATTTATTATTTTAGGTCCAGATGGGGGGAGGGGAAACCCCATGAGGTTACTTGAGACATGGGCAACTCTCAGAAATTGGATTATAAAAATGCAGAAAGAGAGACAGAGAGAGAAAAAGAGAGAGAGACAAAGACAGAGACAGAGAGAGCTATGTTGTTTGACTTTCTATTGTATAGTAGGCCTATCAGTATTGGGTCAGAGGATGCCTTGTGTGACAGACAGAGATCCCCTCTTAGCAGTTTGTAAGAGACTGAATATAGTGACAAGGCTTTGAGGTGGTCCACACAGTGCAAATTGTAAGTCTATTATCCTTTTTGTAAGGTATCTCTGTGGGTGTTACACATACTCCAAATATCTGGACAGATACATGCCAAAGGGGGTATTATACTCAATGACTGGCCTTATGAGGGTTGCGTAAAAGATGACAATGACATTCTTGGACTTGGAAGCAATCTCTGTTAATGAGCTGTGAGATATAGAAGGATTTTCTCACTACAGTGGATAGGTCACTGTCTATATACATTCCCAGATCCCTAAAAACTGAGTCAGTTTTTATCAGGGTATTGGTAGCTCCCCAGGGCAGTTGACTTTGCAAAGGATATGGTCATTTGCTTTTTTGGGGGGGCATTTTGCCTTTGACCATGATTTTGGCACCACTTATTTATTTGGGACAAGCCTTCTTGCAGGATGGCTAAGTCTTTGGTGATTTGATAACTGCACCTAGCTTGCAATCATTTGCAAACTTGGTCAGCCAGAGCCCTTTAGTATTGGCTTTACCTTTTGAGAAGAGATGCCAAACAGGAGAGGTCCCAGTACCGAGCACTGAGGTGCTACACTGTTGACTAATCTTTTAGTGAAGGTAGCTTCATCTATTTTGAACTCTTGCATTCTATCCATGAGCCAGTTGGTGCTCCATTGGGTGACATGGGGATTTATTCATATTTTATTAAGTTTTTCTACCAGGGTGGATAATTCTGCCAGAAAAGCCTTAGCCAAGTCTAGGTAGGTGGCTTGTACCATTTTACTTTCATCCTTATCTTTGGTGATTACTTTGAAAAAGTCCACCAGTTTGAGTATGCATTACTTGCCTTTGATAAATCCAAAAGGAGATGAGTCAAGTATTTGGAGGTTCTCTATGTCCTTATTGATTAGGTCCATGATAATTCTATCCTTGGCTTTATATTTCAGACTGGTCAGACCTATGGGTCTATAATTTCCTGAGTCCAGGGAAGGTCCTTTCCTATACAGGGCAATAACTGTTGCTGTTCTTCACTGACATGGTACAAAACCTAAGGTTGAACAGTGTTGTTAGGGTTGTGGCTAAATCATGCTTTATGCTATTCATTATGCATCCAAGGATATTTTCAAGACCCATCGATGCAGTATTATTGTTTTAGACAGTACTTTTAAGATATGGTCTTGTGTGATAGCTGGGGGGTGGGTCAGTTTCAGGTTTTTCATGTGCGATGGATAGTTTAGAGGTAAACTTGTAGATGAATTTATCAGTTAATAGGTTAGCTATATCATCAGCTACTATGACAGTAACATTGTTCTCAATCAGCTCATTGCATTGCTGCATTATATACTTTCTTTACCTTGGGTGGCTATTTTCACCTCAGATCTGGCATTGGTGGATGTGATTAAGCACCAGAGCTATTGGCTTAATGTAATGATGAGGGCGGTATCATTCTGGGAAATGCTGTTATTACTTTTGTCCAAAATTCACTTCCTTTTATTATATATCTTGTTTATACGGTAGCTCCACAATGCCAGGGGGGGGGACTGTTTCTGGGGTTTGCTCAGTGCTTGTTTCTACAGGGGACAGCCACTTCAATGCAGCTGTATACAGGCTGGTACATTTTGGTGGTGTACATTTCTTAGTATTTCACAGAGTTTTCTGCATTTGGTGGGAATTTGAAGTTTACCCATGATTCTCTTAGGAGTAGATAGTTTGTCTAAGAAAAGTTTCTAAAGGAGCCATGGATGGAGGGGGACTCTGGTTTCAATTTTATTTTGAAGGACACAACTTTATGATCGGACCTATCAAGGGATGATGATATTCAAAGGATGGTGTAAGATTGCCCCATATTGGTATGGACAAGTTCTAAGATGTTGCTCCCCCAGTAGGTATATTGGTAAGGACACGTTCTAAGTACCCTAGTGGGTACTTTGACTAATTGTTCCAGGGCATTTGTTTTTACAAAGTCCAGGGATGTCAGTGCTTATGCACTTGTGGTGGTGTATGCTTGTTGTTCTATAGTCAACTAGCTAAAATTACCTTGGGAAATGGTATTGGGTTTCATGAGTGACTCCGATTCTTGTAGAAATACACTGTGGCTTTCTAGGGTCATAGTGCGAGTTCTATAGCTAGATAATATATGGTAAGAGACTCTTGTTCTTGTAGATAGGGATTGCGACTTTCTCGGGTCATAGACAGTGTTCTATACCTTTGTAATATATGGTAAGGGAATTTTTTGATTGCGATTTGAACATAAAGAAACTCCAATCAACTATGCTGTTTTACAAGCCTTGATATGATTCTCTCTAGAATGAAGATTGAGCCACGTCCACCTTTTTTCCTATCCTGTGCAGAGGCTGGTCTAAAAGTGTGAAAGGCCGTATAGCCCTACACAGCTGGGCTAGTCTCCTCTGTTTTACAAACATGTCTCAGACATTACGCAGACATCTACATTCTCCAGGGTAAGGAGGGCTTGAAGGGAGTAGAGAGTTTTGTTCAGGCTCCGAGTATTAATACTAATACCTTGTGGGTGAGTTTGGCATAATGGTTAAGGTCTTCACCTCATAGACACAAGGTACTGGGTTTGATTTTGACTTCAGGTTATTAGCTAAGCTTAAAATTGCCCTTCAGGGCAGGTGGCTTAGTATTCTCTGATGTATTCTTTGTCTTGTTTTGTTAGGTTGGTAGGGTTTAGGATGCAGGGGTTTCTATAGGTAAGATTGCTACTAAGGTATTGGGGGATGAGCATCTGGAGCATTTCATTCCCAGTCAACAAAATGTTAAATAAATAAAAAAATAAATGATGAGTTTCTTGGGCTGGGGATACAGATATCCTAGTGTGATTTTTGCTGCAGCACAGGGTGTGGTAACCCTAATGCAAGAGCTATGTATAAGGTAAATCTAATAAAAGAAAGAAAATGAATGTTGTTTGCCTGCAATCTGTAACTTGCCCAACAGACAGAAATGATTATTTATTGTTGATAATGCTTATTCAACTGGATGTGACACATATGTTCCTCGTCTAGAGCTAAACATACAGATAATGCATTTTAAATGTCAGCATCCAGATACTACATCTAAAAAGTAATAAAAAACAGCTTATGAATAACTAAAGTGAGTCCAAATGACTAAGTGCACCAGTCAGAAGAAAAAATGTAAATAACATTAGCACAAACTGTTTAACAGCTCAAGTTAGTGCCAGCAAGGAAGGGAAGCGTAATTATGGACTGATTAATTGCATGAAAATTAACACTGTTATGTTAGTGCTGTTGCATTAACCTTTTGTATGTACACAGACTGGACATGTTAACATTTGAAGTGCTTCTGAAGAACATTACCAAAAAACATGCATGTCAAAACAAAAACACCACCTCCTCAAATAACTCAGCAGCTGCTGTCTTTGTCATTTAGCTGCAGTTTAAACTTATATGTTTATGTGCATCTTCTTGGTGCACAGACACAGACAACACTGATAGACACAGGGTTCTAGGCAGAAAAGTATATTGATGGACACGTTCATACACTCACACACACACACACACACACACACACACACACACACACACACACACACACACACACACACACACACACACACACACACACACACATATATAAATATTAATATTAGGTGGTTAGAAAATCTAGCAGTTTCTGTAGCTATGCTAGTTTATTTCCATTCTAATTAATCATTTAGCTCTCTATATAATTATATCAGATTGTCTCATTTTATCTTCCACTTCCAAAAACTAATAACCATGTATGTGGACTGAAGAGCTGTGATACACTTCTCATCTGTACACTGATTCCATGTCCCTAGCTCCATATATTTGCATGACCTGAGGTATGCATTAATTATTTAATGTTCATGCTTTCTTAGTTTATTGCCTAATTTTCTGCCTTACCTTGGTTGTCCAGAATGTGTTTGATTCTGAGAATAGTTTTAGCCACCATCATTTAAAGATATTCAAGAGGGAGACTGGACTTGTTCTTTCATTTTGCATAGATCCATATCCTGTTCATTCGACTACCTTTTTTATTTATGGCATTATCTATGTAACAATATCTAATGTCAGACAGACCAAAATGTTCAAGACTTAGTAATATAACTGTTCTGTAAATCTGTTTTTTTAAGGATAAGGGATCATAAAGTATAATGTATATAAGTATATTTACATACAAATACGTGTGTGCGCACACACGCACACACACACATACACACACACACACACACACACACACACACACACACACACACACACACACACACATATCTTAATGTATTTCTATTAGACAGATAGCTACAGACAGATAGATAGATATATAGATATATACTGAAAGATTGCAGTGCAACTCATTCTGTCAACATTAGCTGTCCAGTCAGTCTCTTTTCCTAAATACACATACATAACACATACTCACGCTACATGCATATTCACAGACACACACTTTAATGCATCTTAAACAACAATCCAATCTTACTGGCATAGCTGCTAAATAACTATTTCTTGTTATCATTTTTAGGGCAGTTTTCACTGATTTCTGTGTTGATTACCTACTTCAGCATATTCCGTTCTAGCTGAGGGCATGAGTAAGTCAAGGTTGTACCCTCATGCGACTCTTCACCAAGTTCTTTATCTTCAGGGGCATCCTGGCTACTCTAACATGCATCTCAGATGACAATGATTAGAGGGGAGTGGTGTGGGCATCAGTTTGGACCTAATTTCCCTATGTGCTACAGTTAACACTTCAAGGCATTGGCATGCAATGGCCGTGCACAGGGAAATCACATGATTACAAAAGTACCATCTCAGATAGTGCCACTCTCTCTTGTAAACAAATGACACTGGTTGAGTAAGTAGATGCATTAGCAGGTGCTGCATTCCATTGATACCGCCACCCAGAGAGAAGTGAGAAGGCAATTTGCTTCATTCCTTGCCCTCTGTAGCTAGATCATCTGTCACCTAGGTTCCTAAATTAACCCATGTCAGCTGGTTGTAGTCAAGGATTCTTCCATCCATCTCAGAAGACTGGACAACTGTTGCATAATTCTGAAGAGCATTGCCCAGTATGAATAGCAATATAGCAGTAGAGATGCATGACAATTGTACTATGCTAAACTTACCTTGAATGCCAGAGCATAGTGTGTGGGCAAAGAAATCACTTCTCTGCTATCTAAACTGATAATATATTTTGAAGAGCCCTGACAGCACCTTGATCATTGATCAAATCTGTTTAGATTCACAGCTAAATTCGGCTTCATTTTTCTTTGCCATTTACAACAAAACATTAGAGTATGTGCTGAATGATTACAATAGACTTTCCACATGAATTTTAATTTGTGTTCACTGGAGGCATTGACTACAACATATTCTGTCTTTGTTAATGGCCTAGTTTTCTGCTGAAGACTTTATATTCCCTTAGCTATGCAGAAAACTAAAATCTAGTATCATATAATTAAGTCTTGTCTCACTGAGTCTGCCCGTTTTCTTTTTAAATAGGTAGGCTGCATTTTGTTACTTAGAAGCCCATAAACATTGCTTTATGTCTTTTAAGAAAACATTGTTTTAACTGGAGATGAACTAAGTTGTTACTGAAACATAAACAAAAAGATACAGCCTGTTATGTTTCTGAGATTCCTTGCTGCCCCCAGTTTGATGGATATAGTACATAATCCAACATGATCTGATTGGTTTACTTATGTTACCCCTCCACTGCAGAAAGTTTAAGCTATTACACAGTGAAGACTCTAGCTTGGTTAAGTCTTCCTTGCAGTGTTTGCTAAAATGGTTTGTGTAACCTTTTTATCCTTTACTTGGATGCTGTTTGGAATATTTTGCAGACACCTTAATGTTTATGGACATACAACTAGGTTTTAAACCTTATGTTTCTAAAGTGTAGTCCAAAACATGTCATGTGCACAGCTAGTGGGATTTGGCTATACCCATAAAGACTTAAAAAGTAAAAACTCATGGGCATTCAGACGCTAGGTAGTTGAAACACTGGTCCTTAATGGGTCATTTACATATATATCCCATGGGCTTCCCGTAGCTTGGTGAGTCTTTCTTGTGTTTTTTACTGAATGGTTTGTCTGCATAACACTTTTATCCTTCCCAGCTTTTGAAGACAATGTTGAAGAACAGTTCTGGTGCTGAATTTGAGGCACCGTTTGCTTTATAAAGCGTACTGTCAATTTGCCTAATTTTGAATTTTAACTGTGTCCTCCGGCCCATACTCATGAGCATTGACAGACAGTCATAAATTGTCTGCCTTGAAAAGTGAGCTGCTAATTTTTTCTATATGACATCTATTTGAGTTCAAACCCCAAACGTTTGAGCACACTGCTCAGGAGCATTCCTGGTAATGAATTCTAGGAAGAAATTATCTACCTTATAAAGTGTGCTGCTAAACATTTCAGCATAAGTGTGGGGGTTGGCCTAACAATTAAGGTGTTTAGTCCACAGATGCAAGGTATAGGGTTTGATTCTCACTTTTGACAGGGAAATTGGCTAGGATTTAAATGACTCACAAGGGTAGCTAGTAGAGTACTTACTTATGAACCTAATAGTTTACAATGACAAAAACAGACACATCATAGATACTGTATCTTTACTGCTGTAATAAATGAGTTTATAGTGAAAATATAACTAGGTTCTGCAAAGCTATTTTGTTCTATACCTGCCTGCTATACAATTTTGAATTTCCAAAGCTACTATTAAATAAAAGAGCTATATTCATTGTACATGATATACATTAATTAATTAATCAGTTTGCTTGTTGATTATTTTTATATGTGGAAAATAACAGGGCAACTTTCAAACTGATTAACAACTTACTACTTAACTGACAACACTTAATTTCTATTAATACCACAGTATATTATGACTTCAGGGATAACTAACTGCTTCCATTCAATAAAACAAGATAACATTTATTTTAAGTGTGGCTACAGTATTTGCAGTTTCTCTTTATGGATAATTTTATATATCTCTGAGTTGAAGTTCAGCTGATACCAGTCAGAAATCACTGGAATTTGTATTTTAATGTGAGATCCTATAGTTATTATACCTTCATTTAGTCTGATTTGTTCAGTTTGTCTATGTTCCTCCATTTTGTCTAATCATGTACTAATAGTCTTTATTTTACTTATGAATTTCTTTTTTTCTAAAATCCTTGTTTTCTCTTTTTTGTCATTGCTGCTTCTGCATTAAATTCTATGTTTTTTCTCAAAATAAGCTTTACTAAACAAAACCAGACTATGTAAATTCACACCTTTCTCCAGTACGTTCAATAAGGCAAATACATTAACAGACAAAAGCAAGAGAAAAGAATGGCTAGTTTTACTACTGTAGGTCCGGACAGCACAAATTCACTTAGGCAAGATAATGGGTGGTGTTCATAGTCGTTATATGACATATTAAGGCTATCCACACATCTGCAAATGAGCGCAAAACCCTATAAACCTATAAACCTATAAGCTGTAATTCATAGAAGCCAATTAAGCTAATGCATAGTGGCCAAGAAGAAGCATAAGCCAATGAAGTCATACTGACATGTAAATGAAACATGATGCAACCCAGAGTATGTTAATGAAGCATTCTCTTGCCTATTTGTGATTCGTAGAGGAATTTTCCTGTTTTTCCACACCGTGCTCAGGTAAGTTATTTTATAGAGGAATCTATCCTATCTACTTTGCACTCCACAAAAATGTTGTCATTTACTGATAGCCTTGCTATTTAAAGGTGTAAGTTGCTTGCTTGTCTTGGCCAAGAAGGCAGAGATATAGGCAGAGGATAACTCATTATCAGTCATGAGATACTTGACAGGTTCAGAGTGGGCAGGGACATTAAAAGGGTCTTAGTGGGTATGTATGACCACCATAGGGGTACTGTAAGAATACATGAACATCCTATCCCTGTGGACATTAAGATATGTATAGCCCTCACTGTACTTGCTACTAGGACCTTCCAAATACAGACTGGGTGCATATGGGGGATTTCACAGGCTTTTGCTCAAAGATCCTGCAGCAGTTCCTGGATGTACTGTTGGCATGTGTGGATCAATAAATCTATTTCCTGGTGTCACCTCAGGACTGAGCCAGGACTATGGGTTCCTTTTACGGACTTGCACATTTCCTTGAGGTACTTGATGCAACAGATTGCAACCACATTGTAATTAGGGCCCCTTCTGATCCACAGGGTGAGTGCTACTGCAATAGGAAGGGGTACCATTGCATCATTTACAAGGTAGTGTGTGATGCATGCTGGTGGATCACCAGTGTCTCTACCCAGCATCCTGGCATGCACATGATTCCTGTATCTGGCACACAAGCTCACTCTACCTCCTCTTCCTGCATAGAAGAATGTCCAGTGGTCATCTTGTTGGTAACTGGAAAAATATATTGTTTTTCTTTTCTGTGTAGTATTTAAGTAATTATTCATGGCGAACTGTATTACTGAATACTAAACCACTTTTCCTTTGTTTTGTCTCCCCCTTTTTTCCTCTCTTTTTTATCTTTCTGGTGATACTGGATATCTATTGGATCCATGCTAAATGACACCAGTGGGAAATCCACGTGAAGCTTCAGGAGAGACCTATAACACATGCCTGTCCCAGACCTGTGTTGTAATCAACAGGGTCTTTGGCTTCCTGGAGAAATGTTTCAGGTGCCTGGATGAGTCTGGGGATGCTCTTCAGTATGACTCAGCCACTGTTTGAAGGATGTTTACTGCATGTTGCATTCTGTACAATATCATGTCCCATTATGGAGGTAAAGTGACCCATGCAGTCACTGCAGCTCCCAGTTCCAGTCCCATTACAATGAATGATAGCCAGCTGGCAGCAGTAGTAAGGTACCCCATGCAGCAGGCTCATACACAGCATATGGTTGCACAGGTAAAGAGGTATCATCTAATCCAGAACTATGAACCATGGCATTAGGTTAGTGTTTCCTTTCTTGTAAAACCACATAAAGTATAACTGATGCATGCAGTGATGCCTGTGGCCTATGTTGTGTGATGCATCATCTGCTGTCAATGTTCATCTGACATTCTCTCTCATCTTTAAATTATTTATTTATTTTTTTTATTTCAGAACAGTTTCTCATATTATTGTTTGTAAAAGTCATGCTTGAGTGCTCACTAACTCCTGTTCACTGATGTTGTAAGCCATCATGTAAACTCATATCTTTATCTGTTTTGCACAATAGATTCTGCTAAAATGGTGCACCTAAGTATGCATGTACTAAATGTTCCCATGTGGTATAAGTAGTAAAAATGTGACTTCAGTATTTCATGAGTTTGCACATTGTATTTGAATGAAAACGTATCATACTGTTCTTTTTTTTAATATTTAGCAATTTATTCTAAGATTAAAGTATGTTGCTTGCTGAAGTACTGCACATCAAAATATTTTAGTTTGTCATACACAATAATTTGTGAGTTCAGAGACAAAAATATTGTCATTTGTGCAGTTGTGACAGTGAAGTGGCAGCAGTATTTGTTTACAGTGCAGGATACAAATTTTAATCTGCAATTTTCTTATGAGCATGTTCTTGAATACTTGTGTGTTATTACTTTAAGTTGTAGGTTACTGCCAGCCGTAGGAATGTTAATACATAGCACGCTGGTGTTAATGACTGTGATCTCATGCTATTTAATACAGATTACTTTCCAAAGTCCTCTGAGGTTTTAAGCACTGCCTCTATACATCTGAAATGCATACAGTCATAAACTGTCCTTTCAACCATTCATTACTTATTCTCCTTTTGAGTTAAATATCCACCAGTGTTTCTGAATGGGAGTTGCAAGGGCATAGCCAGCATGTTTTTAGGTGTGCTTTTAGTAAAGTTTTGAAGTGGGTGCATGATGGTACGGAGGTAATTTTGGGTGGGAGGGAGTTCCATAATTTGGCTATGGTGCAAGAGAATAGTACTTCAACAGCAGAGTTATTGGCTTTAGTAATCTGCAAGTGATTTTTGTTGCTGGATCTTAGTGGTCTGGTGGTGTGATAGGGTTGGAGTAGATTCTAGAGGAATGGGACATTTAGTAGATGGTTTACTAGTTTGTGGGCGAGTGAGAGTTGATACCATTGAAGGAGGTGAGGAAGTTCAAGCCAGCCCAGTTCAGCAAGTGAGAGACAGTGGTGACTACGGTAGGATGCCCCTGTGGCAAATTTGGTGATTTTGTTGTAGCAGTTCTCTAGCTTGTTTAGATTGCATTGCCTTAGGTTGGTATATATTGGAGACGCATAAAGTAGGGTGGAGATAAGGTGGGAATTTGCTATTGAAATCTTTGCTACTTTGGTGAGAAGTTGCTTATTTCTGTATAATGCTCCTAGTTTTTTGTGGACTTTTTTATGGTCATGGATATGTGAATATCAAATTTTAGTTTATTGTCTATTTCCACTCCTAGCAATTTGGTGTGTTCAGTTGGGTATATAGTGGTGTTGCCTTTTGCTGTGATGTAAAAGTGAGAGTTGTTTTGAGTATGTTTGGTGGGTTGGAAGATGAGTAGTTTAGTTTTGTTTGGGTTGAGTATTAATTGGGTATCGGATAACCAAGTTTCAACAGAGGAAAAGGCTTCCTGTGTGACTTTTTGCAGTTTGGGTAGGGACTGGGCTGAGCAGATGATGGTTGAGTCATCTGCGTATTGTATGAGTGTGCCATGTTTGGTGGCAGAGGCTAGATTATTGGTGAAAACAGAGAAGAGTAGGGGTCCAAGGATGAATCCTTGGGGAACCCCTATGGAGACAGGTAGTTGGGGAGATACGTCATTCTGCCATACAACGGATTGTTGGCGGTCAGACAGGTAACTCTGAAACCAGTTGGTGACTGATTGAGAGAAGGATAGGTTTATTGAGGACAGAGATTAGTTGTTTGTGTGGGACCATGTTAAATGCTTTAGATAGGTCTAGGAAAGTAGCAGAGGAGAGATAGCCATTGTTTTTATGCTGAAGGATAGTGTTAGTAAAGGAGAGTAAGGCAGTGGTGGTGCTATGGTTTGGTCGGAAACCATGCTGAGTACTGGAAAGGAGGTTGTTAGTAAGGAGGTAGTCTGAGACCTGAGAGTGTATGCATCTCTCTAGTATTTTGGAGTGGAGAGAGAATAGCTATGGGGCGGTAATTGGTTAGTTCTGTGGAGGGTCCGCCTTTGTGGAGGGGAATTATATGTGATACTTTCCACAGTGTGGGAACATAACTTTCTGACAGAGATCGGTTAATCAAGATGGATACTGGGTAGGCCAGAGCATCAGGTGCGATTTGTAGGTATTCACTTGGGAGGTTGCCTGCTGCTAATTTGGTGGGCTTAAGTTTAGTTAAGAGTTTTTTTATGTTGGAGGTAGGTACAGGAGAAAAAGAGAGGGCAGTGGGGAGATTACTAGTTGAAGGTGTGGGTTGGAGAGGAGGGGAGTTGTGTTGTTTACCTAGTGATAGTATGGTTTGTATGAAGTGTGTGTTGAATGAGGTAGCAATCTTTTCTGAGGAGTGAGGGATGTTAGAAGGAGGGTACTGACTTTACCTGGGTGGAGGATGGAGTTTATGGAGGACCAGAATTGTTTGGGGCTGTGCTGGGAGGAGTCTAGGGCAGACTGGTAGTATTGGCATTTGTCCTGTTTTATTAGCTTTTTGACTCTATTGCGTAGTTCTAGGAATTTCTGTCTAGTTGAGGGGGTTTTGGTTTTGCGCAAGTGCTCCCAGGCTTTATCCCTGTTTTTCATTTCTGACTTAGTGGTTTTCTGTAGCCATGGGGAGGGTTGTGCTTTCGTTCTGGAAAGTCTTATGGGGGCATGGTAATTAAGGATGCTCAGGAAGGTAGTATTAAAAAATTCAAATGTGTCATCAAGACTGAGGTACTTTAGAGGATGCCAGCTACATTCTTTGAGGGATGAGATGAATGTGAGTGGGTTAAAGTTTAGTTTTTTATGTATTTGACGGTAGATGATAGGTTTAGCTTGGTATAGGTATTTTTTGAGTAGGAATGTTGGGGAGTGATCACTGAGGCTATCTGATAAGCAGCCTGTTATATATGACTGGGGGCTCTTACTGACTAGTATCCAATCCAGGGTAGTGTGCTTGCTGGAGTTTTTATTTATCCTGGTTGGCAACTGGACTAGTTGGGTGAAGCCATGAAGGTTTACATGATGGGTTGGATGGTTGCCAGAACAGGATTGCTAGTCAATATCGAAATCACCTAAAATGATAGTTTCTTGGGGGAGATGGTGGGTAGACTAGCTGAGGAAGTTTTCTAGTGAAGGGATGTTTTGGCCAGGTGGGAAGGAGCATCCAATTATGTTGATGGTTTTGTTTTGGTTTATTTTGAGGTTGGTATATATTATTTCTTCATTGCCTATTTGTGGAGCTGATGATTTTAAGATCTGGATGTTTAGATGCTGTTTAAATATTATAGCTACACCACCTCCTTTCTTGTTTAGCCGGTCTGCTCTTATTATGCCGTAACCAGTAGGGAGTATTTGCTCACTGGTAATGTGAGGTTTTAGACAGGTTTCTGTCAGGATGACTATATCTGGGGAGTACAAGTCTATGGTGGCATGGAGTTCATGGACTTTGTTGGATATACTTCTAATATTTAGGCTTAGTAGAAGGAAGTCACTTGGCTTTCTATTAGCTGTAATATGGGAGAAGTTGTGGTTTCTAGTCTGATTATGAGGATTGGGGTTGGAGATGGTAGGGCCAGGGTTGGGGTGGATGTCTCCACTTAGGGCTAGTTTTGATATGCATGAGGTTATTAGTTTTCTCAGTTTTTGAATGTGTTTGTTTATAAGGGAAACTTTATGATTGTGCTCTGTGGGTAATAGGTATGGTGGGAGGGTTACTATGTTAAGTTGTAGGGATGCTTTATGTTTGAGTAATATAGTTGGTAGAATATGTGGGGATGCATAGGCATGGTTCTTGAGTTGGTGGGAGGGGAGCTGAGTAAGGGTGAGACATGAGTGGTGGTGTGAGTAGTAGTATAGTGGTAGTGGTTTAGTGGGGGAATGATGGAGATTTGGTAGGATCTAAGATATGCAAGGAGAGTGCATGCAGTGAACATAGGTAAGGTATGCTTGTACATGTTAGTTGAGGAGGTGTGATAGTAGTGGGAAGATGGAGGAGGTAGCTATGCTCCATGGCCTTGCAGATAAGGCTAGTTAGGCTGATGGATCTATAATTTTTTGGATCAGTGGATGCTCCACCTTTGTGCAAAGGGATAAACGTGGCTGTCCTCCACTCGGCTGGGATGAAGCCGGTACTCAGGCTTTGGTTGAATAGGGTGCCTAATGTTGTTGCAAGTTCCTGCCTGAGTTCATGTAGGATGCAGCCCTTATTGGGTCCCATGAAGCCTGTATTTTTTGCCTTTGAGAGGGCAGTAATGACTTGCTCTCTAGAGATAAGGAGAGGGGTGCAGATACTGGGGATGTCCTGTTTTACTGATGGGGGGCAGAGGGGTAAAGATTTCACTGAATCTGTCTGCCAGCAGGTTGGGTATATCTACAGCATTTGTGTATGTGGTGTCCTTGACCACCAGTTCTGAGCAGATCTGGGTGCTTCCCTTGAGATTGCAGACATATGTGAAGAAGGCCTTATGATTGTCTGTAGTAGATGTGGCCAGTCTGGACTTGAAGTTTGCTTTGGAGGATTTCACTACTGCTCTTATTTGCTTGTTCAGACTAAGGAGAGATTGCTTCCACTTAGGCACCGGCTCCTTCTTGGTCCTGGATAGCATTTTTTTTCCCTTTTATTATAGAGTTTATTTATTGCAGATGTCCACCAGACATGTTTACTATTCCTTGAGGAGGACGATTTTGTCCTATCAGGTTTTACTGATTCCATGCAGCTATATAAATGCTCATATAGTACTTTGGTGTAGGTTTGGACATATGTATCAGTTCCTATGGAGGGGGAGGGGGCTGTGAAGCTGTTTATACCTTCCCTCAGGAGGCTGTAATAGGTTCATAGGTTCATAGGTTGGTACTAGGCTATCGGCCCTAGGGCCTATACAAGCCTAGCCATAACAATTCCCTGGCTATTTCTTCCCCCAGAATTTACTTCCCTGGACCCCTGTCTAGCAGGGTGACTGACGTGATCCCCAGGGTGAATTTCCTATCTCACATCCAATCATCAAGGTTCCTTTTGAAGAGGGCCAAAGAGGCGCCCTGCTTGACATGTATGGGCAGTCTATTCCAGAGTCTGGGGAGATCAGGAACCTATCCCTCCAGCAAGTTTTGTTCATTGTGATGACAAGGTTTAGCTCCCTAGAGCATGTGTCTCTGAGGGACTGGGATTGCTTTAAGTGTAGCATGTCCAACAGCTCTGGGTTTGACATTACCTTGTATGTTAAGCAGAGATTGCCTCTGAGTAGATGATATGCGACAGAGTATAGGTGGAGTTTTTTTAGACAGTTAGCATAGGGCATCTGCTTTAGGCCTGTGATTCTTTTAGTGAGGTATTTCTGCGCCTTTCCAGTTGTTACAGATGTCTTGAGAGGTACATACCAAACAGGGCATTGTATTCTATAATGGGTCTAATGAGGGATGAGTACAGTGGGACAATGACCTCCTTTTTTCTGGATGAAAAGCCCTTAGTGATGAGGTATGCCACATAGAAGGATTTCCTGACTGTTGTGGCGATGTGGTTATCGAAGGTGAGACCACTGTCCACCTGTGTCCCTAAGTCTCTTATCACACTTTCAGTGTTTAGTGTGCTGCCACCTATGTGATAATTCACAGGTACATGTTTTTCCCAAAGGGGATAACTATACATTTCTTGGCACTGAGCTTGAGCCCATGGCTCTGGCACCAAGCATCTGTTTCTGTAAGGCCCTTTTGTAGAATATCCACAGCATTTGGGGATTCAATAATGGCTTCCCAGTTTGCAGTCATCTGCAAACTTTGTTAGCCAGAGTCCCTTAGTGTTGGCCTGTATTTCAGAGAAGTAGATGCCAAACAAGAACGGTCCCAGGACTGAACCCTGAGGTGCTCCACTTGTCACTTGTCTGGAGCTGGATTTGGAGTCAGCTACTTTTACAGTGTAGGTTCTGTCAGTAAGCCAGTTGGAAACCCATCGAGTGATGTAGGGATTAATACCCAGCTTAGTAAGTTTATCTATGATTCCAGGGTGGGAAATGGTGTCGAAGGCCTTGGTGAGGTCCAGATAGGCTGTGTGGACCACCTTACCCTTTTCCACGGCTCTGGAGACTGATTCGAAGATAATAATCAGCTTTGGAGATGTTTTTTGTTTGACCCTAGCTGGGGGCGGGGGTCAGGGAGATAGTGACTTTGAAAGTGACCGCTTTGTGGTCAGATCTTACCAGGGATGATGACACTGTAGGAATGTTGCAGTGGTTACTCATGTTGGTTAATACCAAGTCTAAGATGTTTATACCTGTTGTGGGGGTGTCAACCAACTAGTCCAAGGCATTTCCATTGACGAAATCAAGGAATCTCTGGGCATTTGTGTTTTGGCATGAGTATTTCTTCCAGTCTATGGTTGGATAGTTAAAGTCACCCAGGATCAGGGTAAAGGGTTGAGTACCAATAGCTTCAAATTGGTCCAGATAGGTGGAGTGGGCATCTTGAGTAAAAGTTGGAGGCCTATAGCTAGCTATGATTTGAATAGGGGTCTTGTCAATTATTAACTGCACCTGGAGTGTTTCCTGTGTGTCATACTGTTTATCCAGCCTGGAGGTGTGTATGTCTTTTATATATATTGCATCTCCACCTCCTTTTGCTTTGCTGTCCAAGATTTGGCATTATCCCTACAATGAAAATCCTCACGTATATCCTGATGGATTCAGACCATTTCCAGCTAACCCTCTGTGGCAGTGCTCTGAGCCATAACAATGTCATGACACATTTGCTGCTGGGCAGCCAATGCTTTTCATGTTTCCTAGGGTAGGTGTAACAAATATCTGTGACTGGCTCCCCTTTGTAAAGGTGTCACTGTGGATACTATTACCTCTGAATGTCTGTCATCATCTTGAAAATATTTGTCTGAGTTTGGAGATACTGGTGCAGAGGTACATGAGTTTACTTCCTGTACAAGCATGAGTGTGATGTCAGCGTGTGCTTGACTTTATGATGCACTGTCACTTCCTTTTGTGAGTCTGAGATCATGGCAGTAACCATAGGGACTCAGGCTGCCTCATAATTATATCTACGTTATCATCATCAATACTTTCAACAGCCATTCTGCTGCTGATATCCTTCACGGTCATTGGCATAGTGGAACTGTTTCTTTCTGCTGTTGACCTTGTAAAAATGATTTGAAAATATCACTAATAAAGACACAGCATACACGACTGTATGCTGATTAAGGGGGTATGGAGGACACTTACCATGCACACTGCCTTCGGTGTAATTCCTTCCAGATGTAGAAGGTTCTCCTTTTAATAGCAGTTTTCATGTGTTTAATGTAATTATTCCTTATCTGTATTCAATTCTCTGTATTAATATATTACTGTTTTTAAACCAAACTTCTTGAGTAGACAGATGTTGCTGTTGCTGCAGATGTTGGTAAGAGCAGTGTCCACACCACCTCTAATTATTCCAGTGCCATCATCTTCTGTGTCATGCTCACCCTTGAGGATAGAGAGGGGGTATTTCCCATATAGTGTCAATAGGATAATTGTTGGAGGCCAGCCCCCAGTACTGACATAGGCAATTGCATTCTGCCTTGCCTTGCTTCTAGCATGTCCTACCATATCATTTGCCCTATTCTTGTACTGTGGTAATGTGCAGTTTCTGCTGCACATTGCATTAATGTCTAGGACAACTTTATTCCAGGGTTTTTGTCCTATCAACCTGTTTTGGGGTCTCTTTTGCTAAATAGATGTTTCCAATATATCCTAAGGGCTGCCATGAGGATGTGATTTTCATCATGGCCGAAGATGTCCTTTTCTGCCATTATTCCTTGTTTTGCATCATTATTGCACATAAAAGAAACAAGGTTACACATAAATATTATGTGATGCAACCACCAGTGAAGCTATACAACATTGACTATGTGTGCCTGCCATCCTTGTATAAAAAGTCAGGCAACCCAAACGCCTTAATTATGTAAAAGTCCAGACAAGTAAAATTGTTCTATAGCAGTAGGTGCAATATTATAAATATATTCAGAACAGTAAAGCAATCACATTTTTAACAGGTTTATCCCTCCCTATCCACTACCACTGCCATATATTCATAATACTGTCATGTTTCATTCATCACGAACACAAACAAATCTCCAAGTGAAGACACATACAGTATATATTGATCCAACAAGACATTCTCACCACTGCAGTACTTCACAATTAAATAACTTAATTTCTATCATCTATGTACAATCAGTAAATGATCCCAAAGTGAATAATTTTTTGCAGTGGATATTAATCATTTCCACTACTACTGTAATGATTTGCGACTTTACAGTTTTCATTAACAGCCATGATAATATTTGCAGGATATTAGTAAAATAAACATTTGAAATGTACTTCATTGATTTTTCATAATTTTTAAGTGTTTTATGTTAAATTGTAATCTTCTTATTGTTATTTCCTTACGCTAAAAAGTCTGCAATTTCCTAAGACATTTCCTGCTTAACTTGAGTAATAGCAAGTTAATATCAAGTATTTCATTTATATATATATATTCAAGTCCATTTACATGGTTTATATGCACATTAGGATGTTTTACATTTATCTCAATAAATCACAGTAATATGGAAACATATATGGCCAATTATGGAAGTACCTCACTTTCACCTACTCATGAATGCAGCCCCTGAATTCACATGAATATACTGCAGACCTCTGAAGAGTCCACAGTAGTCTGCGACATTCCCCAGCATGCCATGAGAATGTGTGGCTATGTACAGATATGCTAAAATTTGAAGACAGTCAGAAAAAAAATAGACAAAATGGTGTCATAGTTATTACAGTTTGCACAACCATACAGTGAAATCTCTGCCCATCTAACCTCATCTGCACACCTTGTCATTTCAAACTACTGAATAATTTATAAAAGTTGCTAATGACACAGATTTGTATATGCATTTATACACCCACCCCCAGAAAAATATTCCTGATACTAGAGTGAAGGAATTAATAACATTCAGGTGTTGAAAAAAAAAGTGGTCACCAGGATATGTTGCAATATTTAATAAAAGTGAATGCTTTCATGACACAGTAGTACTAGAACTTCATCAGATCACTTTGTGTAGGCCGAGAAATATTTAGTAGTATTGTACTGATATAAGAAATTAATTTATTTTAAGAATTCTAACTGTATGAAAAAGATGGCTGAAATCAGTCTGACTCCACACCCTACACAGAGTTGAGGTTGCTGCAGTATGAAGTTTGGTGAGAAGTAATGAATATTACTTTTACATACATTTTTCAGTCATCACCTTATAGACTTAGCATTGCTAAGGAAAAATCCATCAAGCAAACTGAACAGCTTAAGAAATAAAAACTTCCATGACTTGCTACCTTGTCCTGTATGTCTGTGCATTCTGGGTTAACAAATTTAAGAGAAACTATTACTTGCAAAGCATAATATTTGTTTAAAAGAAACATTACACCAAAACTATGCTTGTGTTCATAAGTTAAAGCAAAGTGTGAGAATTCAGATACTAATATACATTTGAACAAATGCATGGGAAGCAAAAATTGCAATGAATGCAATTGCTTTGAAATGAAAATGGAATACTTCTATATTAATGGCTAAATAATAATAATAGTAATAATAATAATAATAATAAATACAGGTAAACAAGAATTGTTTCATTTCTTCTCTTTACAGTTGAAGCTGATATCTCATATAATCTGAGACAGGAGGAACAGCATTTAGAAAGACTGATGGAGTCTGCTGATAAGTCTGAATAAAGCGGTAAATAGTACTGTCTGTTTAAATGATTTCATTAAGGTATTTATGGGGAAGTAATTCATTAAGAAGAATTCATGTAGAATTGTGCCTTATGTACTATAGAACATCCAGTACATTACTGCAAGCAGGAGTGATATATGCCAGTACATAAGTGCAGTTTTTCTGTCTTTAACTGGTTTTATTACTGTATATAATGAGATTATCTATAGTAACAACTGATGGAATAGATTTAATTCAGTAAATTTCTACAAGCAAAAGTGATACTATGTCAGTATATAAATGCAGTATATCTGTCTTTAACTGATTTTAGAAGGTGTTACGTTTTTATAAATGGTATTCTGACTGCACAATTACAAACAAATGCACCTCAGGCACATATATGGTATTTATGTTTGTGAAGTAAACTGAAAATGTAAGCTCCACCATTGCATGTTAAGAAAGACTGTCCTGCTAAGTAAACATAAACACTTCCCGTAACATTTCATCCCAAAATCTGCATAACCACTTCCCATGCACTTTCAAACAAAAGTTTGCACAAGCACTTCCCATACATGTTTTAAAGTAAGAAATTGAATGCTATGTAAGATAATGTGTGATTTCTGAGTATATTTTTCTTTTGTTTCTCCACTTTTTTTCTTATTTTAGTTAGACATTCCTTTGTTCTTTTTTATTTCTCTCCTATTTATGTTCATTTTTTTTACAGCTTCAGAATCCCTTAGAGAGACTCAGGAATGCTTATCCCAGGTTAGATATTGTTCACCCTCTACCCATCTGGGGACATCCTTGCAAGGTTGGGGCCAGCATGTGGTAGCCTGTTAAGCCCCACAAAATGTGGGCTTCAGGACTTGTTTGAGAAAGTGCTGGTAGAGGTTTTTGATTGGAGGATTTAGCCAGCTGAGACTTTACTGCAGAGTGTTCAAGACATCCTGTTCCTGCTGATGCCAATCACCGCACAACTGAAGCCCCAACCCTAAGCACTGGGTTCCTCTACTGCCACACCATCTGGCAGTGGAAATGTCTGTCTCTAACCTATTTCCCACCAAACTACTCTGTTATATAAAAATATGAAAAAATGGGGTGGGGTTTATCCCCTAAAAAAAAAAGTGTGCTTATCTTCTCCCACCTCCTCCAGTCCAACACTTTTGATGTTCTCCTTTTGAGTTTGTTGCCACAAGCAGATATTTACTAGTATTTCCATTATTTTACTTTATTTTTAATTTCCTTGATGCCAAAGAAAGGGTTTTTTGTGTGTGTGTGTGTGTGTGTGTGTGTGTGTGTGTGTGTGTGTATGAAATGCCCCACTCTCAGTGTCATACAGCTAAGTGACTTGCTCAGATTCATACATTAGGTAAATGTGGAGGTAGAAAGAATCAAATCCTGTACACCACCCATTAAGAGCAGGGAGCTTTAATCCTCTATATCAACTGCCAGACCTCCATTAACTTAATATGGGAATTTCATAGTCCTCAGAAAATGCATTTCCATGCAATACCTATTGTTCTTTTAACATTTCAAGTGAATTACAGTTGTCTAGCTCTGTTAAAAGACTGCTTCTTGTAGGTAAAATAACAGCAATAGAATCTTCACACCTCCATATGCCTCACTCAAACAGTACTACTGATTTATCCCTGAAATGGAGCATTTTCTCCAGTTTTACTGGTTAACAAACATATAAATAATTAGTATTCAAAATTTGTCTCTTCTGGCATCTTTCCTTAGCAAAGAAATTGGGAATTATTTTGTTTTGTTCCTTGTAAAACGTGTATCTTTGTGGCACATTGTTGAAGACTGTGGTCACTAAATAATGACAGGCATATGAGTTTCAGATTTTGTATCCTTCAGAAAATGCTAGATAATGCAAAGCTGGTTTATTTTATCAACCTATTTTAAAATATATAAGAATATACTTAAAAGCTGTTCCTGATTTTGTTCCACCTCTTGAGCTAAGAATTTGAGAGAACAAAGGGGTGTTGTACTATATGCTTCTGACAACAGCACGCTGAGATACATTTCTGTGTTATTACTTATGAATGTATTTATTCACTTGATCTCAAGCAAATATCTGGGATGTATGGTCATATTAGTGAATTTGATAGGTGTGTGTGTGTGCATTTGTGTGGTTGTGTGTGTGTGTGTGTGTGTGTGCGCGAGTCAAACATAAATGTATTAGCAATATAATGGGTAGAATGAAGTAATAACAAATGAAAATGGGGAGAAAGGCTAAACTTGTTTGTCACTGAGAAGTTGTAACTAGAGATGCTAAGAGAGAATACGTGTGTGTGTGTGTGTGTGTGTGTGTGTGTGTGTGTGTGTGTGTGTGTGTGTGTGTGTGTGTGTGTGTGTGTGTGCGTGTGTCTGAGGGGGGGTTTCCTGGAATTTTTCAGTTTAATGTTTGAAGAGCTGGGTTTGTTGCAAAAAACAATATATTACAACTTTTTGTCATAAACAGTCAAAAAAGGAAGATTTTACACTGTAACCAATTAACTGTTCTAGCAAGCAAAGAGAGACTGGGGATATCAAAGAGATTTTTATACATATAAAGTTTACAATTTTACTGTGGTCTGAACTTCTTGCCTAGTTGTTAGTAAATGTGTCACGTTTTAGCCATCTGTTCCACATTCAGCATTTTGAGGATGGAAGATTGACTATGGCTATAATTTTGTTAATTATTTTAATAGTTGGTGTTGTATAGTATTCAAGATGTTGTGAGCCTACTCTTAACCTGTATTACTTGACTGACTACATGATGCTGACTAGACTGATTGTATATATATTTTTGGGGGTTGGGGTTGTTTGGCTTACTCATATGGAACTTTGTACTTTTGTAACTTGAGTTGTTTCTCCAGAGAGTGTCTAATGTTTAAAGAGCTGAGTATGTGGTAAAACAACTATAAAATAATATTTACCCATGCTGTGAGCTCCCACCCCAGTTGTTAGTAAATGTCCCACATTTTACCTGTTTGTTCTACCATATGAGAGGTACTATAGTGCCCCATACTTTGAAGATGAAAAGTTGGCTTCCACTATAATTGAATGTAGATTAAACCACTGAGGATTGGAAACCCCAAATTAAATCCCACCCAAAAGGAGCGATGATTCTCAGTGGGTTGAATTTTGAGCAAATGAGGCTCAAGGATTCATTCTTCATCCACCCATAAGTAAATGGGAAGGGTGACTTTGGATGCAGGTTTTTAATTAGTTTTCTTGTTGGTGCTATGGATGTTATGATAATATCAAAACATATAAAACTGGAAATGAAAAAGCCTCAGTTAATAAATTTAAGGATATGCATCTTTAATGATTGTATTCATTAGAACTACAAATTATTAATAACATTCAGAAAATCATAACTGCATCTTTTAACACCCTGTATATCCAAAACATGAATCTTGGAATGGGTTATTGTGCCCAGACATTCCCTGTTGAGTGCACTCATACCTCAACTGTCTCTGTTTTTGCAGAATACCCCTGATTTTGCTTCAAAGGTTTGCCCTGTCATTCATACCATTTTTGATCACTCATGATTACAGTCGAGCAGTTGGGAAGGTCATTAGAGTTTTATATTTCTTATTGTTCAAAAAATGCATATTGATGCAAAACTTGTTCTATACACTTTTTAAGTGAATTAGAGTAATATTTAACATTTTTTCCCAATTTTAACCTCCCACTCATTATTTTAAGCTTTGTCCAGGACGCTTGAGCATATACATTGATAAGTTGAGAGGTATGGGGCTACACCAAAACATTCACATCTGAATTATTTCTATTAGCATTATTTCAGCAAACTAGAAGCAGAGTAACAGGTTGTTCATGTTGCTGTATTTGCTTGGTGCAGTTTTTGTCTTTTTGTGCTGTTTTGCTTGGGGGGTGGGCTGGAAAACTAATGTGTTTATTTACAGTCTCAGTATCTCAACAGGTTGCACACTCAACTTTGGTGCAGAGGGCTGTGTGTTCTACTAACATATCAAGCACTGGGACTGATTTTGCAATAATGACACTACAGTGCATTGCAGTATAAGGGTGGTGCTACATTCATGAGTGGGCTATCCTTCAGATGAGATGTTAAGCTGAGGCCTGAGTTGGTGGTAGCTGAGGTGGATGTAAAAGATGCCCTGGCACTTATCAAAAAGAGTAGGAGAAGTTCCCCAATGTCCTGAACAAATTTCCCTTAGTCAATATAAATACCACCTTGGGTCTCCCCTGAAAAGAGGACACTGGCCTAATTGAACCAATCCAGCCAACAAAATGTTATGAATGAATAAATAAATGAATGTATCGTGGTTCTTGCTATATCTCAGTTTTTCATTATTACCTTTCTACTGTTACTATTTTAATGCATCCGTAAGTGGTTACAGTGATACCGCAATGGATCTGCTGCTGTAAAGTGATCTTGGAGGTTTTTTTCCCCTCACAATCAACTTAAGTCTTCCTTATACGAGTCATGCTAGACATAAGGATATTGCTTGTTTTTAATGTCCATGTAATTAGTGTGAGTCACAGTGTGCGTCACAGTCATGTTAGTGCAGCTTCTGGAACCTAGTTTAATTTTCACTTTGCTTGAATTACTGATTTATGTTTTCAGAGCAGATCTTATCTCTTTAACAGTAGTTGTAATGCTCAGCAAAATTACTTATATGGACTGCATGTAGGCTTCCATTTTTTAGTCCAAGTGGTGAATGACTCTCTCCCATATTCTTCCTGGGGTGTCAAAACTATCATTGTAATCCAAGTGCTGCTAACTGTCCACTCTTGTTTATAAGTCAAAGAACTATTGACAGACATTTAACTACTTTGCTTTTCAACAGTGCCTGTATTGGGAAGGCATGTGTTTTATCATAAACTTTGGCAAAATGTGCTGGCGGTTTAAAAATATTTTACTTACAATGCAACACAGAACACATGGGCTAATGATATATTTTTCTCTTTCTACTGAGGCACACGTCTTTGTGCATGACATTTTCCTATCTCTTTTGTATTGATAGGTACACCCTTGACTTGCTACACTGTAGTATATCAATACTTCATCCAAACCCTAATCCTTGAGGATGATGAAATAGTAGTTTTTCTGTGCTGTGAATATTACCAGGATTTGTAATATTATGGCATTCAGTGTTTTTAATAGAGAAACGGTCTTTCATTTTTAACAGCGGATTAATGGTGAGTTGGTTAACATGTGTCATGTATTCTATACTTTGTGGGTATGATGTTTCAGGTTTTTTTTCACATCTCCTGCATGCCCAACCAGGTAGATGCTGTGCCCCTATTGTGCTCTGGCAAGACAAGGAGCCTGGAGTTGCCATGGCCTATAAGTTGGACACAGGATTAAATAAATAAATGATTTTAAACCCCGTAGTAGAAGTTGGGCCCAGAGTAAAAAAAAATCCCTAAAAATCCCAATAATTCCTAAATAGTATATTCTTATTAAACATGAGATTAAGACACAGAACCGATAGAACTTTCTAGCTTACTTCCAGATTTTGGAATAATTGGACTGCAGCCTACCCTAGCAGCATCTGTTGCCTTCTTGGGCACACTGAAACAGGGCACCAACTTCTTGCTTTCATATTGCCAACCACTTAACCCTACCACATATTAAATCTATATGTGAGATGTGTAGATACGTAGTAAAATTAGGAGGCTAACCCCTTATCAAAACATATTATCTGTACCTTCCAGGTATCAGTATTCACACTGACCTAACATCAACATATTTTATTTATTTAACATTTGTTGACCAGAAAAGTCAGACTAGAACAGAGCCTGTTTTCAGTGGAGACCCAGGGAGAAACATTCCAGATGCATGTCTTTGGAATGTGGGAGAAAACCACACCACCCAGAAGAAATCAATGAAAATGCAGGGATGACATGCAGACTCCAGACAGAAGGCACTTCAACTGAGAATTGAACTGGAGAATCTCTTGCTGTGAGGTGACAGCATTAACCACTGCACTTTTCCCAAAAAGTTCGTCCTTTTATACTGAGGAACTTCAGAAATCTCTCAATGAGACTCAGTGGCTTCCAGGGAATAGGGTTGACACAAAAATTCCTCAGAAGGACAAAGATAGTCCACCAACATCACATATAATACCATTCTAACTAAACTTCCACTGAAACATACTTGTGGGGTAGGTACCTCTCAAAAATTCCTTTCTTTTGGAAGGGCTTCTGCAATAGACCCCTTTATATTAAGCAAGTAGTTCCTTAAGCCTTGTTAAACACAACTTAAATGAGAGGTTGTGGTTGGTATGATGGTTAAGGTGCTTACCTGACAAACACATAGTATAGGGATTGATTCATACCTTTTGGGGGAAATTAGCTAGAATTAAAATGGCCCACAAGGGCAGGTAGCCTAGTACTTACCTATAAACCTATGTAACTGTAAATTCACCCAGCGACTGGTTCCTCTATCTCAGATTGAAGTGGGAGTAATCAGAAGAATTTGTGAAAACTATCTGCAAATGATCTATCTGGTCAACAGCCTATTAATAATCTATGGACCTATGTACCTACTCCTGCACCTAATCTTAGTGTTTGCAATGGATGAACCTACTCCTGCATATACTCTTAGTGTTTGCACAATGCCTGTACCTACTCCTGCATGTACCCTTAGTGTGTGCAATGCATGTACCTACTCCTGGACATATCCTTAGTGTGCGCAATGCATGTACCTACTCCTGCATGTTACTGTTAGTGTGCGCAATGCATGTACTTACGCCTGCATGTACCCTTAGTGTGTGCAATGCATGTACTTACTCCTGCATGTACCCTTAGTGTGTGCAATGCATGCAACTTATCCTACACATACCTTTAGTGTGTGTAATGCATGTACCTACTCCTGCATGTACCCTTAGTATGTGCAATGTATGTACCTACACCTGCACATACTCTTAGTGTGCACAATGCATGTACCTACTCCTGCACATACCTTTAGTGTGCACAATGCATGTACCTACTCCTGCATGTACCTTTAGTGTGCAAAATGTATGTACCTACTCCTGCACATACTCTTAGCGTTCGTAATGGTTGAACCTACTTCTGCACATACACTTAGTGTGCGCAATGTGTGTACCTACTCCTGCACATACCCTTACTGTGCGCAATGCATACCTACTCCTCAACGTACTATTAGTGTGCGCAATGCATGCACCTACTCCTGTAGGTAGCCTTAGTGTGTGCAATGCATGTGTCTACTCCTCAACATACTCTTAGTGTGCACAATGCATGTACCTATTCCTGTAGGTACCCTTAGTGTGTGCAATGCATGTGCCTACTCCTCAACGTACTCTTAGTGTGCGCAATGCATGTATCTACTCTTGTATATACCCTTAGTGTGTACAATGCATGTACCTACTCCTGCATGTAGTCTTAGTGTGTGCAATACATGTACCTACTACTGCACATACCCTTAATGTGCGCAAAGCATATGCCTACTCCTCCAAGTACTCTTAGTGTGCGCAATGCGTGTATCTACTTCTGCATGTACCCTTAGTGTGCGAAATATATGTACCTACTCCTGAACGTACTCTTAGTGTGCGCAATGCATGTACTTACTCCTGAAGTACTCTTAGTGTGCACAATGCATGTACCTACTCCTGCATGTACTCTTAGTGTGCGCAATGCATGTACCTACTCCTGCACATACTCTTAGTGTGTGCAATGCGTGTACCTACTCCTGCACATGCCCTTAATGTGTGCAATGCATGTACCTAGCCCTGCATGTACTCTTAGTGTATGCAGTGCATGTACCTACTCCTGCACATACTCTTAGTGTGCACAATGCATGTACCTACTCCTGCACATACCCTTAGTGTGTACAATGCATGTATCTACTCCTGCACGTATTCTTAGTGTGCACAATGCATGTACCTACTCCTGAAGTACCTTTAGTCTGCACAATGCATGTACCTACTCCTGCATGTACCCTTAGTGTGCACAATGCATGTACCTACTCCTGCATGTACTCTTAGTGTGCGCAATGCATGTACCTACTCCTGCATGTACCCTTAGTGTGTGCAATGCATGTACCTACTCCTGCATGCATGCTTAGTGTGTGCAATGCATGTACCTACTCCTGCACGTACCCTTAATGTGTGCAATGCATGTACCTACTCTTGCATGTATGCTTAGTGTATGCAATGCATGTACCGACTCCTGCAAATACTCTTAGTATGCACAATGCATGTACCTACTTGTACCTACTCCTGGATGTACTGTTAGTGTTTGCAATGGATGAATCTACTCCTGCATGCACTCTTAGAGTACTCTATGCATGTAACTACTCCTGCACATACTCTTAGTGTATGCAATGCATGAAGAGAAGGTGCTTCACATCATGAAGTTCATCCACTGGCTGTATAAAACATAAACTATTCCAAGCTCTGTCTTCATTGAGGACTGGGAACCACTTGCAATGATACAGGCTTGTGTGGGCATGACAGGCTGCATCTGTCTAGAATGGGAAATAAAACTTAGATGAAAGATTTAATCTCATTGTAATCAAACATTTAATCTAGTGAAAGTGGCAATTCTAGCTTAAGTTCTTTACAAAGTCTAAAACCAGAATATTGAGTGGTGTAAACTCTAGCAATGGAAACTGATCAAGAAAACAACAGTGATAAATGGGGTGAATATAAAAGCATTGTATATGTGGATCTGGTACCAGCTGGAAAAAAACAGTTGCAGTCCTCAGCAGAAGAGACCAAGACATCAGGGCACATTATTTACATAAAGAAAAGAAGGCATTGTGGGGCCTGGAAATGGGACTACCATTTGCAATAATGACACATTCAAATTCTCGGCTCTTGAAGAGGAAAAAGATATGAAAGTAGTATTTACTTTTTTATGTTTTTTTTTAATTATTTAACTTTGAAAATACTACTGTACCCTACTTTCAGAAAGGGCCTGTGGAGAAAAACTCCAAATTTCCACAAAGTGATTATAGAAAATAATATATAAACGAAATGGTGAATACATTTATCACTAGATACATAGGGAAAAAAGTAGCATAACATGTTATTAGATGTGGTATGTTTCATTAAGATCAAGGAAAGAGGTTGTACCCTTTAGTATATTCTATTCTCAAAAAGCAGATGGTATACCCAGGGTGAAATGGGGCGGGTAAATGGGGTGGAACAAGCCCTACCCTCATACAGAGGGAGTTGCCCCCACACTCCATATTGAATATAAAACCTATTGCAGGCACACCTTTCAACAGTCCAGATTTTTGCTGAATGTCCAGATTTTTTGACTAATATTTTGGTCTGTTCTTCATAAAACTTTTGCTTTTCTAGCACATCAGTGATAACCAAATTCAGTAAATAATGCTGGACATTTGAGTTTTAAACTTCATAACCTTTAGAAAATGCACAGTAATATAAAAACGTTTATTGTAGCAACTTTCTAAGTTCATACAAGCAATATTTAAAATGTGTCCCTATTTTTAGGTCTTTGATCCCCCACCCCTTATTTTTGGCTCTGTCCAGATTTCTTGTGCTAAGAGGTTGAGAGGTATAAAGTCTCCAAGGTCAGTCTCAACCTTGCAGCAGGTAGATTATATACATTCATATCTTGATGGAAATACCTGAATGCTATAATGTATAGTAACTTATGACATTGGGGCTACATGCAAAATATAACAATACCTATAAAAGAGTTATATGACTAAAGAGTTTGTAAATTAATTAGGCCTAAGCAGGTACAGCAGGTTTTTATTATGTTTTATATGCTAACAGCATACATGTTAAAATTCTTACACTAACGTAAGCTCTCTATATTCCTGGTTTCTCTTAATTCCATGTTACCATGGTAGTCACATAAAAGGAACAGTAGGCAAACAAGAGGTTGTAGACTTACTGCAGTTTCATCTCATTGAGTAGAGATAATATAAAACCATGCCTATGATGTAGCTGCAGAGATAGCACTGCTTGAAAGACTAGCTGACAAGTCTTGTCACTACTGTAGCACAGAATGATACAATACCATTTATTGGCTTAGGTTGTAAGATTGTCTATGTACACAGTGGGACAAGAGAAACAGGATAAGACAGAAGATAGGAGGATGGTTTAGAATGTGAAGGGTCTAGAGTGGGAATATATAGAAAATGGATGCCTGAGAGTAGGCTTAGCTCCATGACTGGAAGAATGTGGCTTAGGAGAAATATACTCCATGACTGTGTTATCCAACGTATTTCCAATGTTTGGTTCGAAAAATGTTTCAGGGACTTTTAAAGGCATGTTTTTTTTTTCCAGGGTGAGCCTATGTTTAGTTGCAAAACTTCTCCAGAGATTGTGCGCATAAAGTGCAAGACATGTTTTGCTAGATTTGCTTATTTCACATGGGAATGTTAACTGTATGAAACATACAAAACCTTTGATCTGAAAGGGCAGTTAGTTGAATGCAGCAATCTATCATTCTTAGGAGGGATGAAATCATGTTTTGTTTGAATTCAAACCACCTAGAGCTCTTTTACTGGAGTGTAGAAATGGGCTGTGGATGGGCGGCTTGCTTCAAGTTTGTTTAGTTTTGATTGTGGAGATTAAGGAAGGCTGAAGTGACATATAATAAGTTGGTAATCCAGATGTTTTGGAAGTGCTGATCAAGTGCTACTTAGCACGGAAGAATATGCTGAACATCTGGCTTGTTTTTATCTTTTTTTCTTTTTCTTTTTCCTATGAATTTTCTGTGATTCTTAAATGTTATTTTGGAGTCTAATGTTAGACAATGAATTTTGATGGAGTTAAGATTCAAGTGTGTGATTGTTTTGTTTCATAAAACAGAATTTGGAAGTTGTTGTCTTGTTATAGGTTCTTGGTAGGGAAAAGAAAGTGACCTTTGTTTTATTAAAATTTAGAAGAAAAACTGAGTTTTGCAGCTAAGATTCTAAGATATAAAATTAAATATACAGTCAGTCTGTCCTGTAACTAGGAGATGGGTACTCAACACTGTGGGACTCAAAGCAGAGCACACTGGGTTTAGAGTTAACCAACACTCTGACTGTTATAACCAGAAGTTGACCAGACTGGTTTAATCAAGATGAAAGAGAGAAAAATGAGAAGATGAATGTTATGTTTTTTTCACTTTCTCCCTTTTGTCTAAGTTTGTGCAATATACATAGTCTAGGGATGTGGGGTACTGCCTTCACATCAGGGAATACAGGAAGGATTGCACTTTGTATTTTACAGCACTGATAATGTTGCAATTTTGAGTTGGAACCTCCCATGGTTTTAGACAATTTGAAATTGACTAATCACATGTCAGTTGAGGAAGACTGTGGTTATCCATGGTAATCACCTAGACACAAATATGTTTTTTATTATTACAGGTAAGCAGGAAGGGTACCATCACAGACAGGAGTATAAAGCTCTGTCAACAACTGAGGGAGAAGGATAGGAGATTACATGTACTGTTTGTGAAACACTTTGTAAATGGTGCCTCATCATGTGCTCTGATCAGCAAACCTGATAACAGAGGCTTCCATAATTCCACTAATGACTAGAACACATTAATTAATGTGTCCTACATGTTGTACCACATGACCAAGTACATGCTGGATTTGGATCACAAAAAGTGCATTGCACTTAACAATCTCCTTGTTTTGATGAATCACAAGAAATACTAAGTAAATCAGAGGAAAGTAGAAAATGCAACAGGGAAAGCAAGGTATCCTTCTCACAAAAGCTAGCCATTTCAGTCAAAAAGAAGACAAATTATTTGTAGCTACCCAAAGGTACGAGAAAAAATACATTTGGAACATTAAGTACACAAGATAGTGTACTAGTCATTTTTAGAGCTGTTAAATACCTCTGATCAGTATTTATTAAGGAAGAAAAGGAAGACTCACCACAATACCATTAGATAGCACTTTTATAAAGGGGTTGATCTTATTCCACTAACGAATGCAAGAATCCAGAAATAGCTTCATACATAAAAGAACACAATGGGACATTATGTAAGTCATCCTAGAATTAATTGAAGGGTCATTTTGTAATATCATAATATAATCTAGCAATGTTAAGAAGTCGTCCTTTTAACAACTTTTATGTGAAAGACAACTTTCCAGAATATGGGAAGAGAATATATATTTCAGTTCCCAGGAGTTAGAAAATGGGATTGAGGAAATTCTTGGTGGTTTTACTGAATTTATATGGAAAATGTGGAATCACTGCCATGGTTAAGAATACACAAATATATCTATATACAGAACATCAGGTAGAACCCATCATCTGTTATATACTTCAAGAAGCATAGCACAATTTTTTCAAACTAATAGTTCAGAAGACTTTACATTTGAATGGACATAAAAAGGATGTGGTAAAATACATTAGGAGCAACAAAAATGCTTGCAGTTGGTATGATGCCAGGAGTAATGGCAGGCTAAGGCAACTCAGTTAAAATGTAATCTATTTTTTATCTTTCTTTTGTTCATCTGTAATCAGTGTACTGTTTTCATGATGCAAAAATGTGTGATTTTTGTCTGTTGAATATAAAAGAATAGAGAATGTATATTAGAGTGTGTTGGGTCTCCAGACTTGCTGTCTTCTCTTATGAATTTAACATAAATGATGAAAAACATTGAACTGTCTTTCTTTTTAGATGTAATTGCTGTACTCTAATGGATTTAATTACCTGCATGGCACCAAGTCACACTCAATTAGATTCAAGGAAAAGAAGCAGACTTGGATGTGCATTAGCAATTGCTATTGTTGCTATGACAAGTAAAGACTGGATTTACTATTTGCTTTCTCCAGTGTCAGGAAAGTGATGATATGCAACGAAGACTGTGGGCTTGGCATAAACATTGTAAATAACTGTATGCACTATGCTATGCAATAGCTGATGATGCTGTCCTGTTTGTGGTAGATCTATCTGGAAGTACTAGTTATTAATTTATCTAACTTATTGCAATTAAGCACAGTATTTCTACAGTAAGTGATAGCCAGGAAACCTAAGTATCTGTAGACTGGATTTTTTATTTATGCATGTACAAGGGTAGTGTGACATTGGTGAGGACTGCGGTGGGAGTGACAGATACGTTTAAGGTGGAGGTGGGGTTACATCAAGGATCAGCTCTGAGCCCTTTCTTATTTGCAGTGGTGATGGACAGGTTGACAGATTAGATTAGACAGGAGGCCCCGTGGACTATGATGTTTGCAGATGACATTGTTATATGTAGTGAGAGTAGGAACCAGGTTGAGGAGACGCTGGAGAGGTGGAGATATGCTTTAGAGAGGAGAGGAATGAAGGTCAGCAGGGCTAAAACAGAATATATGTGTGTAAATGAGAGGGAGGGTAGAGTAATGGTGAGGATGCAGGGAGTAGAGTTGGTAAAGGTGGATGAGTTTAAGTACTTGGGATCAACAGTTCAGAGTAATGGTGAGTGTGGAAGAGAGGTGAAGAAGAGAGTACAGGCAGGATGGAATGGGTGGAGAAGAGTGTCAGGAGTGATTTGTGACAGACGGGTACCAGTAAGAGTGAAAGAGAAGGTCTACAAGAGGTTAGTGAGACCAGCTATGTTATATGGGTTGGAGACAGTGGCATTGACAAAAAGGCAGGAGTCAGAGCTGGATGTGACAGAGTTAAAGATGTTAAGATTTGCACTGGGTGTGACTAGGATGGACAGGATTAGGAATCAGTATATTAGAGGGTCATCTCAGGTTGGACAGTTGGGAGACAAAGTAAGAGAGGCGAGATTGCGTTGGTTTGGACATGTGCTGAGGAGGGATGCTGGGTATATTGGGAAAAGGATGCTAAGGATGGAGCTGCCAGGTAAGAGGAAAAGAGGAAGGCCTAAGATGAGGTTTATGGATGTGGTGAGAGAGGACATGCAGGCAGTTGGTGTGAAAGAGCATGATGCAGAGGACAGGAAGAAATGGAAACAGATGATCCGCTGTGGCGACCCCTGATGGGAACAGCCAAAAGAAGATGATGATCTTGTCTGAAAATGGACATAAATCCAGATAGACTATCCCGGTCAACAAATGTAAAATAAATTAATAAAGAAATAAATAAATAAAATTGTCTATTTTATTGTCTTCTACTTTATTTGTCTGTGTGTGTGTGCCATCCTACATATATTTTAATCTGTGTTTAGAATCTTTTCTTTATTATTTATGTAAAGTTCTTTTATTAACCATTATCTCTCTATCTATATTTATGCAGTGTTGTTTATCTAAGAATATGGGAAACAGTATTTTACTGTGGGAAGCTATGTGCACATGTTTACCATTAAACTGCTTAGGCCAACTACTGGCAAAGAGATATTCATTGGTGTGTTTACATATGGCATGATTATGAACAGCCAGGTAATTGGATGCCTGTGGTTATAACCCAGAGTGATGGCAGTACCACCATGACAGGAAAAAAACTGTGGGGAATTGAAAAATTCTGTCAGCTTTCCCTGGGGGATTATGTGTGTGTGTGTGTGTGTGTGGGGGGCATGACACACTTATTACACAAACATTTGAACTATCTTGACATACACTGGCAAAAGCACTGTCACTTCAATGACCACATTATTACTATGGATGATGAACATAAAATGATTCCATGATAAGGGGTATGTGAAGATAAATTGTCTATCTATCTATCTATCTATCTATCTATCTATCTATCTATCTATCTATCTATCTATTCTAAGATGGTTAACTGAGGTAGTGGACTGTAACATTTAGAAATTTCAGTGAATGCAGGGTCAGCCACTGCCCAGAAACCTTTACCAAAGGTATGTTGTTATTGCTTCCTTTTTATTGTGCAATTACTTTATTATTTTATGTTACTCGATAAGCATTTAACAGTACTTAATACATACTTAATACCATAGTCTATTTCTTCTAACCATTTTATTATTTTAATTGTTAAATCAGGTGCCTTCAACAGGTTGTTTATGTTCTTCAAGTGATAAGATATGTTGTGTTCCTCTTTGCATAAATCTGTTACTGTTTTTGTGCCTTCATTGGCTACCTTGCAAATTATGTATAAATTGAGTTGGCTACAAATTTCCTATTAATGAATTTCTGTGGCACTGCTTGACAGGGGCACAGGAAAATAATTTTCTTGGGTGGTGAAAGCCAAGGAACCTTTTTGGCTAGGCTTATATAGGCCCCAAGGCTGATAGCATGGTACCTACCTATGAACCTATAATGGGCTGCTGTATATATGCTTTATTTATTTACTTATTTATTTTTGGTGTCTGGCTTTTTACCCAGTAGTATAGACACATACACTGATTGACAGACCAGGCACACAGATAAGGGACAGTTAGCGAATTTACAGATTAGATCCATCTATATTTTTGTTACAGGGAATTTAGGATTTATTATCTCTGATCCCTTTGACCATATCTTTTCTAGAAGGAATACAGGTAATTCTCAGGATCTTGACTGTGTACTAATTATCCTTGGGTGAGATTAAATGGTTGGGTCCATCAGTGTGTTAGCTAACTAATTTATATGACCTGGCTATACTACTGGAGAAGGTATGTTTTGCTTCTTTTGTTTTAATAAAGTTTTTAAATGGCATTGGAGATAAACATTTTTTAACTAATCAGAGTAATAGTCTGCAGCCATTTGCTTTTAACTATTTTTTTTTTGTTGCACAGTCCCAAGGCCAGCTATTGAGTTCCATCTTTGAACTTGGAGAGCACAGTTAATTTTGTAACTATTAGCCAGAAATCCAAACCACGCAAAGCAATCTTCGTATACAATGTCTGTTTATGCATGACACAAATAATATTCCTCAAAAAGAAAAATAATTTTCAGATCCCAAGCCTACAGACATAGTCGAACTTTTATAACCATGTCTGTAAACAGCCATCAGTCAAACTAGTTATAATCATAAGCCACATAATAACAGCCAGAAAGTGCAAGCAAGACACCTTTAACGTGTTTAACTGCAGTACGGTATTAACCTCCATGTTTTTCCACTGTGTTAAATAGAAAACACCAAAGAGGGCAATAAGTACAAGCAGTCTGTACCATAGTTTGTAATAGTAGAATGGGAAATGTTGACTGTATCAAGCAGTTATTATTAGGGGGGGGGGACCCTTCAGAGAAAGAGATGTTCATGATATATAAGACAATACAGTTTTTTTTTCACTGGTTCCTGTTATTAAGATGGCTGCTGGAATTATTATCAGCACAATGATTCTGTGATATTAACCAATGAATTACTTGTTTACCTGGAAAACATTTTCTATAATTGTTTAGTAAACCATTATACAAGTGAATGGCACAGTACAACTAACAAATATATCACTATTAATACAGATAAGCCTGGTAGACCTACTTGGCTTATGGTAATTTAGTTTAGAACATATGGCTAGTGCGTGTTATTATTTATACTGAACATCACATTTTTTATACAATCTCAGTGATTTAAATTTAACACTGTCTTTGCCACTCTGGTCAAAGAATACTATCTGCCCCATGAGATAGTATACTTTAGGTAACAATGCATTTCAGAACCTTTAACTGTTCTTCATGAGACTTGTTAATAAAATATGTCATTATAATGCTCATAGGTTCATAAAATGCATTATTTTAAGGTGGAGTTGGAATCTCCATGAGGGGTCAGTTACTGCATGGATACCAGTTTTACTAAAAAAATTAGGATAGAGAAAGTAGATTTTGTGTGTGTGTGTGTGTGTGTGTGTGTGTGTGTGTGTGTGTGTGTGTGTGTGTGTGTGTGTGCGTGTGTGTGTGTTTGTGTGTATGTTTCTAACTGTGAGTACTTGAATAATATTCCACACAGAGCAAATACTTGATAACAGTTCTACCTTAACTAGTTAATAACTGCCTTCAAATAATGCAGCATATGGAATACTTCAGAGAATGTCATTAAACCTTTTCTGTTTTTATTAGGCTGCAAAGCATCGTTTGCTTTTAGATTTTAGAGTAATTAAGTTGAAAGATAAATTGTCTAATACAGAGCCAGTTCTCTTGAGGTTTAATGTTCATTTCTTTCCCTCTAGAAACTTATTCAAAATTACCTGACAGTGGCTAATACTACATCCAGAAACATCCAGCAAAACTGCTTGCTAAGCAATTGCTCAAATTTTAATTACGGAACACATGTTATGTCTCATTACATTTTATGCAAACTAATCTATTAAGTAAATAATAAGACATAAGACGGTGGACAATAACAGAGTGTAATATTCATTAATGAACTGCATAGCTGCACATACGATGTCATCAAAGGTGACCAAGGCTGAATTATTTCTGTGACAGTTGGGTAAATCTAATTTACAAGTTATGACCAGTCAGATTTTTGAAAAGAGGAAGCTAATTTCAAAACTTCCCTCATGTGCTCTATCTGTACTCCTTATCATCATTGTTTTATTGCTGTATTTGCATATGACTTGTTTTCATTTGGGAGTTTAGTGATACAGTTAATAAAGTGTCATATCATGGCCTGATAATCTGGGTTTGAGCCTTGGGCTCTTTGTGTTTAATTTCATGTTTTCATAAATTCACTGATTGTTACTAGGCTAATGACCCAGGGTGGGCCTTTCTAAGCCAAGCCAAGTTTTCCCAAAAGAATAATGATGTCCTGTACCCAAACAGGAGATCGAGAGACAGGTATTTATAAGCTACCTCTGTCCATAAAGGACATGGGTGACAGTCCCAGTATAAATTTCCTATTCCCTTTCCACTGGTCTAGGTTGCGCTTAAACTGGGTACTAGACAGACTCAACTTCAGATAGGTGGGAAGCCAGATCCATAGGAGGGGCAGTATCTGGGACAGATATCTGTCTCTCCAGCATGTTCTGTTTAAGTCACAGACAAAATTCAGGTCCCCAGACCTTGTATTTCTGGCACTTTGTGACTTACAAATATGCATGAGATTCATAATTGTGGGTTTTCTATATACCCTGTAAGCCAGGCATAGATCACCCCCTCAGCAACACACACACACACACACACACACACACACACACACACACACACACACACACACACACACACACACACACACACACAACACAGAAGAGAGGAGGATAAAAAAGGTGAAAGGGTTTAATAAGTAGTGAAATGTGATATCGCTGCTACACCTAATTGCGTACGTAGCCTTCTTTCAGAATACTAATAAAGTTAATGTGGAACATATGGATTGTGAGAGGGCAGTTAGGTGATATGATCCTTTTGTCGGCAGGAACACTAGGGTTTTTTTAAAGAGGTACTGCTTTAGTTACAGAGAGAAGGGTATGAGGCACTGAAAACAGGCACCTGCATTTAGCCAACATATCTGGATATAAGTAAATAAAGCAAATGCCTGGCATATACTTGTTTTGAATCCAGGGCTATGAAACTGACAAACTGGACAACCTCTACACTGCTTTACTGACTAGTGATATTTTATGAATATATATGTTTACTGGAGAAGCTTTATTAAAATAACTAAATGTTGTCAGTAGTGCTACTTCCATGACATTATAATGCTATAACGTTAGCAGAAAATTTACCCTAGGACTGCTGTCTGTACTACTAATGGACCAAGGCAGCTCCTAAGTGCTTTATCCCATGCATGGGTCCCCTCAAATTATCTATGGCATGATCCCAGTGATTCTCATTAGGGTAATATATAATTATTGACCATGGAATGGATAAGGCCAGTCTCTAACCAAATGGGTTATGTTAATTTGAGCACAAAAAGGGAAATTAGCTAGGCTTAAAATGGTCTGCAAGGGCATCTAGCTTAGTACTTACCTATGAACCCATGATCTTACCTATACCTACATACATACATGCATGCATACATACAGATATGCTAAAACAAAGCCTCTAACATAATCTAGTGTTGCTCTATTGCTATTAGTTATTCAACAGCTAAAAAGGCTAAAATCCATGTCAACATTATCATCCATGCTCATGATTTGGAAAATTTGCACTCTGAAATCTGTTTGATTTCCTCAGTGCCTGCCTGTATACTTTTGAGTCTAATCACACCACTTAACTAGACAGTAATCTTAGGTTGCCTCTTCTTGTGCAAATCTGATTAAGAAATACATAAAAGTAAATAAGTAAACACAAGTTATGTCTCAGAAGCTGTACACAGTCATAGTATCTGGTGTATCATACTATGGTGCTAAGTAGCATTTTAATCATGTGTGAATTGTGGGGCACAACTAGTATTTTGCAGTTTGACCAGATGCTTTAAAGGTGAAAGAACTTATTTATTTAGTTTTGTAAAAGTTCCGAGAGCAGGTGTGCAGGTAAAAGTTGAAACCAAGGAAGACAAGAGGCAAACCACAAAGAATAAAAAAATCCCAGTCCAACCAACACAGTGCAGGTCTTGTAATGCTTGTAAATATATTGGGAGTACTAGCTCTATTCAGCATCCTTTTATCTGAACAATATATACATTTTAATTTCTATGCAGATTGCAAGACTCCAAATGTTGTTTTTCTTGCAAAATGCCTAGCTTGCACCTGTTTTTATATTGGCAAGACCAATAAGTTGTTTAAAGACAGGATCCTACAACATATAGGGGACATTTGCAATAAATGACTGACCAGCTCATTATTCAAATATATATCTGAGGCTGGCCCACAGCATACTTTTAAGTTCTCTGTGCTGGAAAGGATCTGTGGCAATATGAGAGGTGGTATTTTTTTTAATAAGACAGAAAAGTTAAGATGGATTATATCTTTTAAGGCAGATTCTTTCCCTGGATTGAATGATGTTAATATTGGTTAAAACAATCCTTAAAGCACAGGGGCTGAAACATTACTATGATTGGTCACACTTTTATGAATGGTTTTGGTATGAATGAATAATGCTATGGCAGTGAGAGTGTTACATGGACTATTTTCTGATCATTTGATTGGTTTGGCTTTGTTATTTTAAGGCACTTTCCTTCCCTAGATTGAATGGTATAACATCTGTTAAACTAATCATTAAAACGTGTAGGCTGAAACATTAATTTCATTGGTCAAGACTTCTAGCAATAGTTTTGGTATGAATGAACAGCACTGTGGCAGTGGGAATGTCACATGTGACTACTTTCTGATCATTTGATTGGTTTGGCTTTATTTTAGATGTTGATTGGTTTCTAATTTTTTACTGTTTTCTTATTGGTCTGAAGAAGCAGTTGTTAACTGTAAAAGTGCTCACCTGTTTTTCTTTTTGTTAATAAATATTATTGGTTTTACAGCCATGCTGGCTGGACTGGGAGTTTTTATTAATTTGTTATTTAGTTTTGTGTCTTCACTGGTTGCATGCAAGAAAACAATATTATGTTAAAAACGGAGACAGTATAAGGTGGGACTCACAATACCTCAGTGAAAAAGCAGCACATCTCTATTAAGATGAACTACAGATTCCACAAGTCACAAAGCAAAGATACAGAGTTTGACACACCACATGCACCTTAATCCTGATGGCAACATAGAAGATATTACACAGAAATGTTGACTTGTTCAGGAGAAAAGGTTAGATGGTTAACTGAGTTTGTCCTTTTCCCTGATTTTTAAATAAGCTGCTAAAACCTGGTCACTATAGGATGTAATACAGTATCCTTCTCTTCACTAATGTTACAGTGTAACTCTTAAAGCAGTTTTGGACAACAGTGTTGACTATAATTATACTGGCATCTCCATAGAAAAGTTTATCTATATATCTATCACAGTGTTTTCAATCCAAAATAATGTTGTTTGTGAACTATTTCTAATTTCCAGTGTTTACAAATTTAATCCCTCTAAATGCAAGTAATTTATCACTGTAACTGTTCTCCAACCAAAGAGTGCTTCACTGCACAAACAAAACTAAATAACCAAAAAGTGAACAGGTTGGTGGTCCTCCTCTTGGAAATTTCCACTCATGAAATGGTGAAAAACGTGGAGCTGATTTAAAAACTTTTATTGCACAAAGCAAACAAAGTATGAGAAGTGTGAGGCTATCAGATATTGTTATCTGTGCTAGCATGTCTGGCTGCACTTTTGTAAATACTTGTAAAGAATTATAAATGACCCTGTGTTATAAATACTAGCATGACTAGCTATAGCGTTATTGTAAATAAGTTTATGAACAGTGTTCTTCTGGCTGACCAAATGTACATGTCTTTTAAAAATAATTCTGAATGCAGGTTGTACCAGTCAGCTGACCTGGAGGTGATGTCATTGTGCCCCAGAGCTGAAAGGAATGGAATCTTCAGAGCAGCTGTTTTTGTCAACTTTTCCAAAGTCTGAAATGAGGGAGTAGAATTCTCATAACAGGTTTCTGTGACTTTAAAAACAATTCTGCTATAAAAAGCAGGTTCTGAGTTAGTTGCAGTTATTAACAGTTGTTCAGTTGAGTTGAGTTGCAGCAGTTGTTGCAGTAGTCAGCAGTTGTTTTCTAGATCAGTAATTACCACTTAGAGTTTCCAGACCTGTTCAACAGAAATAATAGGATTTGCTATTCCAGTCACTGAGGACCGGACAACAGCCTGAAGAGTGGACATATATTCTTATTTTGCTGACTTAATTAGATTAGACAGGGAAAGTTAATCTTTAGGTAGTTAGGGAGTTACAGTTAGAGTTTTTCTATATCAGTGTGAAACCTATCCTACAGTGTTATTTTCATAATTCCTGTGTGTGAAACTCTGAGATTTTATTGGAATCAGTTATTCAGGATAAATATGTTTTAAATCATTTTATTTATTAAATGTTTTACTACTTTTTATTTTGGCTGGTTATTGAGAAGGTACTTTTAGTAACCTGGGAGTGTTTATGCTTATTCTGATAACACCAGGGCCACTCCAAAAAGTCTCTCTGCTTCAATTGCATGCTACCTTACATATCAAGATTTGTTTTACCCAATATAATTGAGCACCTTTATTTATGCGAAAGCTTAAAACAGCAAATGCATATGCATCAAACCATATGCATCGAACTGAGAAACCATCAAAACACAGTAAAAACAGAACTACACAACAAACATGACATGTAACAGCTGTAGGCAGGGGGCTGAGCCCTGCTGCACCCCCCCCCGCTACTTAAATATAGCAACTCTGAGATCGCACTACATTGAAGTAAATTGAAATCTCCACCTATGGAAATTTCCATTTATAGCTTTCGACAGTTCGCACTTTTGATGCATATGGTTCGATGCATATGCATTCGCTGTTTTAAGCTTTCGCATAAATAAAGTAGACCCTTAAAGGGCATCATGGTATTTTGACTGGTGGCACCATTACCGTGTAATTTGGGAAAGAGGACATAGCAGTTAAATCTGTGATATTTTTTCCAAGAGTGTTTGTATGTGTGACTATCAAATATTTAAGAATGAGTGTGTCAGATACCTAGAACTAGGCCACAGTACTCTGCAGTGGGTAGTGTGAAGACTCATTTGGGGATCTGAATTGAAGCTTATAGTTCAATCCCAGGTTTGGAGCCTGTTCCCAGTGTACTCTTAGTAGAAATTGTTTATTTCTATACCTGCTTTCAGTGATGCTCCCTTACTGGAGACAGTGGTGATGACTGAGGCTCCTTAGTTACTGCCCTGGGTTTAAATAGGGGGTTGTCACAACAAGTAATATGTTAAAAACTTTTATTGCACAAAACTAATGAACTATGACAAGTAACGAGTTTAGCAACAGCTTTCGTCCATCATATGAACTGGACTTCATCAGAAATACAAATGCTTATGCCAGCAATGAATTTAAATCTAATTGGTAATCAGATCCATTATTAAAACAAACTGTACAGTAAGCAAATTGTCTCATCAGTTATGGGAGAGATGCAAAGTAGTGGACAAAGGGGATATAAGTTGTGAATGAACTGGGAATTTAAAATGCCATGTGGGCTAGGAAAGATCTAAAGAGAGGAAAGGCAGGACAGCAGAGGAGGAGGAAGATAATAGTTGGAACAGAAAGGTAGAATAAGAGAGAAACAGTTAAAAGATAGAGGCACAATGAGTTTTTACATGGAAGATCCTGGAAGAAATAATTTGCAGACAGTACAGGAGAAATTAATAAGATCAGTTGAAAATGCTGAGTCTCAAAACACACACACACACACACACACACACACACACACACACACACACACACACACACACACACACACATGAAAGTCCGTGCTGTTGAAATAAACATAACAGTTAATCCTGAAGTACTTTTGGGGTTTCCCTTTTGTGAAGAACAACTTTGTTTCAGAAATTATGTATGACTGATTGCTGATAAATATACAAATATTTCATACTGTTCTGTTGTTACAAATATGAACATTTTCTTATAGTTTTCAATAAAGTACTGATGCATTGACTAACTTATTTAATTCTTTTTACTTGGTGATGATGTTAAATTATATTATCTTTTGGGAATTTGCATAGCCATAGTTTATGTAACCATGCACAAGTGAGTTAGTATAATTTTATTACTAATCTTGTTCTGTGATTTGCATGGCATACAAAATAAGACTAGCATTTGTCAGAGCGGAATACTGGCTTGCACTGAAATGGAACTCCAGCAAAAGTAAGCAAAACAGAAGTGGCCAGTTGCAATTACTCACCTGAACTTCATTTACATGCTAAAATAGGGTATGGATCACCACACATGCATGCAGAGCATTCATCTCAATAGGAGGCAAAACATTTAAAATTGTACTTCCAGTCACATTAAACATAAGCAAGCACTGCCAGATGCATATGGGTTGAAAGGTTTTACTAAGTCAAGCTACCCCATGGGTTTGTATTTTAAAAATACTAGGTTGTATTCAAAATTCACACTTGTTATCCACTTTCAGTAAAAAACAAACAAAAAAAAACAAACACACACACTCACACACACACACACACACACACACACACACACACACACACACACACACACACACACACACACACACACACACACACACACACGCACACACACTAAAATACTCATGGTAATGCTGAGCTACATACAACAACAAACATTATGATTGTTACTGTAAGATTAGGGGGTCTCTTTCTGATACTCATTTTGTTTTCAGATGTCTTTTGCATAGACAACCATATAGCCAAAACAGATAAAACTCTCAGAAAGTTTAAAGGAAAACTCCACCCTAGAACTAAAAAAAATGTTTTCTTTACTTTGTCTTTGTTTCCTGACCTATTTTAACACTTCAAAATCACTCTAAGTGCTTTATTTGTAATTTTAGCCTGTTTTCCACAATATGGCTACCAATGGGGCTTGATGTATCAACGTGATCTTGATCTTGCACTCCCTCAAGCCTTTCTCTTTCCCATAATACTTTGTATGACTCATGCCAGACATAAGGAAGTAACCTTGACATGCCGTTGACATATAATAGGATTTGTGAGGGTCACTGATATTTTCTTTACCTTCTGTAAAAGGACTGCTTTTTCTTTCTGTCTTTAATCACCCTCATTTATGTTTGGCTCAGACCTTGTTTTACACTATACTTAGAAGTTATCCAGCCACAGCCAGGAAAGTAACTAAATTGCAAAACTTTGTTCAGGGTTTTCTTTTGTAGTCTGAGGAATTAATTCTGCAAGGGTGTGTGTGTCTGTGGATGTGCATGTCTGTGTATGTTGGAGCTGGTGTGTATTCATAGGTTTTGCAATTTTTGTTAATATTTCTCCCAGTGAATTTGATTCAAGTATCTGATTCATCTAACCAAGCATTTCATATAATATATTCAACTGGTCAAGGTGTTTATCTTACAGACACAAGATACAGGGTTTGATTCTCACATAGGGTAATTGGCTAGGCTTAAAATGACCCACAAGGGCAAATAGCCTAGTACCAATCTATGAACCTATGACCATGTAAGTGATAATATATATCCTTATCACATTCCTTTCTCAGTCTTGAATCAGTCAATAATTCCATATTGAGTTCCATTGTATTTATTCTGCATTCAGATTCCACAGGGTTCATACAAGGTGACATAGCATCCTGATTTCTCCAAAAACTTGCCATGGTTTGTTATGATCCATGGAATCAATAGTCAATAAAGCTTAAATAAATATTTTTTCTGCAATTTTCTTGTTTTCTCTGTTATCTAAATGTTAGTAATTTGACCTCTGATATCTGTACCCCTTCTAAAACCAACTTGTACATCTGACAGTTCTTGATCTATATATTGTTGGAGTCTTGTTTGCAGGATCTTGAATATTTATCTTGTCGACATGTGAAACAAGTTCAATTGTTCAATAATCTGAGCACTTTTAGGATTGCTTTTTTTAGGATTGGAATGTAAGCCGATCTTTTCTAATTTAATGGCCACTGCTTTGTTTTCCAAATGCCCTGGTAAATTTTAACCAGCACTATATCAACATCATTTTGCAATATTTTAATCAATTCAGCTGTAATCCCATCAGCTCCTGCAGCCTTGTTATTAGCAAGGCTTTCTAGGGCCCATTTAGTTTCACTCTTCAGGATGTCCATCTCTAGATCATAGCACATGCCATTGTAATTATCAGTGATGTTAGGGTCCATTTTACATAATTCTCCTATATATTCCTGGCACCTCATCTTAATATCATCTGCATATGTCCCACCCATCTTTGTCTTTTATCACGACCAACTTTATTAGGACGTTCCTCTTAATATCGATAATCATGTCGATGAGATCTCTTGTCTTTCCCATCATATTATCCTATTCCACTTCTTTGCAATGCTCAGTTAAGTATGCTTCCTTTTCTATTTTGCTATGTTATGAAACTCTTCATTCAATTTGACATATTTTCTGTATTTCCATTGTTTTTGCTGTCTTGTTTCTTCGGTTAATTCTAAAGCCTCTACAGACAAATATTTTTCCTTCTTATTGAATACATTTGTTGTCACTTCCTAGCCTGGTCAATATCATAAACTTCTGTCCATAGTTCTTTAGGTTCTTTGTCTTCCAAGTCTAATCCCTTAAATATCTTTTTCACTTTCACTACATATTCATTTGGAATAGTGTTGACCTTTCATCTAGTTGGCATGGAGGCTTTTCTTGTTTTCTTTAATTTAATTCTAAACAAAAAGTTGATGGTACGAGGAACAATTAATGCTAGGTGTTATTTTGTTGATGGCACTAAGCTGTTCCTTCTCTAGCTGCAAAGTATGTAATTATAGTCAACCTGATTTCAGTACTTACCATATGGTGAAAAAGATGTGTAAAGCAGTCTCTTTGTTGAAAAAGACATTTGCTAGTACCAGTGGATAATCTTAACATAATGCTAATAGATTATGTTCTGCTTCATTTTATACTAAAAGGTCAAATGTGTTATTAGTCTGGCTGTACTTTGACTACCAACTTCATCATTCCACTCATCTATGATGATTATATTTTTTGGGTATTAATTCCAGAAAGTGCCATGGATCTTAATAAAACTGACTAGTTCTCTCTTTTTCAGCATCTGTAGCTGGTATATAAAATGTTATCACTGTATTGTTAATTAGCTTGCCTTGGATTCTGACATTGATCATTATGTCATGTCACTTAGCTACACAGCCTACTCAATTTCATCTGCCCTATTATTGTCCATAGTAGATCTGATAATTATTTGATGTAAAAATTGATACATTACGGTCCATTTTAATTCACTAATTCCCACTATGTCAATGTTTATTCTTGCCATCTTGTCATTAACCAATCAAGTTTCTTTAGTTCATTTATATGCTAGGTTCAATATTCCAGTGTTGCAGTTATTTGCTGCATTTAATTGTATTACTGCTATTACTAAAACAAAACTGCAGTGGTTATGCTGCAGTAGCATTGTCGCCTCACAGTTAGAAGTTGCCTGTTCGATTCTCAGAGCGTCTTCTGTGTGGTGACATGCGTGAATGGGCGTTCCTTCATTGAAGGTTGTGCATTAGGCCCAGCAAGCCAGCACGTAAAAATCTACTGCCAATCATTAGCGGACTGGAGTTCTGCTGTGGTGACCCCTAACCGGGAAAAGCCGAAAGACACAAACAAACAAGCAAACTAAAGCAAATGTATTTATTTATTTATGTAAGGAACATAAGTTACTTTATACACAATGTACTCTTGGTACATGTGGACCATTTCTTCAGCCCTACTGTAACCTTTCCTTTGAAGTGCATGCTACCTATTTTCTCCATTTCTCTGTGCAATGACCTCAGTTTGAATTTTCCCACAACTGTCTACTGTGTGCTGTAGCATGACGATTCACAGATCATGCAGATACATGTGAATGATACAACTATGGGGCAGATTGGCGTATACAGGTGTCTATAAAACTGAAAGACTGAAAAATGTATATTAAGCATGTGACTTAATGTTCCAATTGTGTTTATACAGAAAGAAGCAACTTAACCCCACCTTGTTTCCACAAGAGTAAAGGAAACATATGTAAGATGTGAGAGAAAAAGCAGGTTCTAACATGTCAATAGACATTGATATATAAACCGTTACATGTTCATTAAGGTTTGAGAAAAAACAAGAAGATCAGGAAGCAAGAAAGAGAAGAGCAGCAGTTTCGAGAAGAAGCAAACCAAGACTCAAGTTTGTCAGTTATTGTGCACTTATCTGCACCTGCATTAAAAACTTTGCCAATTTTGGCATTAATACTAATCTGTTTATCTTGGGTCAGACTCTTCTGTGTAGCAGAGGATCCTCTTATAGACAGGGAAAACTACACATTCCCTCTAAGAAGGTGAACTCACATCTGTTCGCTTGAGTCACCCCTACCATTTTGGGCCCCCAGGATCTTGACTCCATTAAAGTAACAAGTTTTTGTTGTCTCTTCTAGTGAACCTTGTTGTAACATTCCAATGAACAGCATTCAGTACTGTTGCATTACTTTCTGTATATACAAAGATTAGCTTATCATGGGCAGTATATACCTCCCTGTGAGAAGCACAGATTTGGAGCCAATCAGTTTCCTTGAAATGTGTATATCGCCAGAGTTCCCATCTGTTGATAGCTTTATTAAATTATTCTGGTCTTGTATCTGCTGGTTGCTGATACCTTTGTTACTCTTCTTTCATGATATATTTTTTTGGGTAACCTTAATAGAAACTTTATCAACATACATTACACTTAAACATAACCTTATCAACATATACTGTGCATATTCATGTCCACTGTATCTTCAAACCAACCTTTATTTCTTATTCTTTACCCTAGTGTCTTTTAATTTAGTGTACTCCACAAACACCGTGTAGTTTTTGGTGTAGTTACTGCTTGTATAATTATGTTAACACAATGCATTTTTGCTTCCCTGACTCATAAAGGTGTTTGTGTTTTCTGTTCTACCCATCCAGCATATCCTTCTCACTTACGAGTGTAATATCTGTGAAGTACGTTTCTACTGTGTAAAGTAAAACACTGTTATATAAATACGTCTCTACATGTCTCTTTTCTATTAGCATTACACAGTGTTGAAAAAGCCTTGTCTATGAATTTTTTCTATTCATCAGCACTATATCAATGCATCTTACTTAAACACATAACATGAAGAACTTTATGTCTGTAATCACACCCATGTATCAGCTTTACATCAGTGGACTCCACTTGTACACGGACTAACAAGAATGATGTCACTACATCATATTGATTTATCTCACTGACATATTGTGTTCCAAACCTATGTCCTTTCTGAACTCCATTTTTCAGTGAATACCAGCTTTCTAAATCAGACATCTTCTCAATTTTTTAACTTCTTTAGTAGCTGCAAAGCTTCATATCACCCCTATAAACGCACACACACTGCTTGATTGTTTTTTATTTTTTTGGTGATAGATAATATTTCATCTGTCACACCTCCAGTTTATTTTTCAGTTTCTGTTACCATGCAGTCAAACCAGAATTATCACCACAGTCATGCTCACATCATCACTTCCTGCTTTTACATGACTGATTTCCACATCTTCATTTAGGGTATTTTCCTATTAAACAATCGAATTTACCACAATAATGGCACCCTTTTAGTTGACCCATGTAATGCAATGTATATTTACAGTTCTGTAATGTGGAAAACCTGCTAATGTACTATATTGAATTCATCCATAGTTTAATTTGGTTTAGTCTATTTGTTCAGTTGTGTGAATATGTGCTGTTACAACCACACGTTTGACTGTTAGATTCAGCAATACAGTTGCATCTTCCATTCCATATTCCCACTGCAGCTAATGCTTTCTTTAACTTAGACTTATCTTTATAATGGTATAAGTACATCTAGACATCAGTACCATGGCTCTTTTACTGAAGTAAATTAAACACATAGGAGATTCTGTAGAGGCTTTGTTTTTAAATTTCCCTGCAATATTTTTTTTCTGGCTCTAATGTAAGACACAAGGACTTGGGCGTAAGTGTAAACTTCTCCATAGGTAGGGCAACATGTAGACATTTCTCTAATACTAATGATGAATGAATCATCAGGACATATTTAAGAAATGCAGCAGGAGCAGCCCTGATCTGGCTGTACACAAGCACAACCAGAAGATACGGTGAAGGACAAGGTCAGGGTTTTACATGGCAGCACTAAATCTGCATTTCACATTAACTCTGAATGCAGACAGTTTCCAGGGTGAGTATGTAATCTGGGGTAGAGAGTACACAAGCAGTCTGACACAGTAGGGACGAATTTGGGTAGTTCTATTGAAGTTGAAGGTGTGGGGAGGTTGAGATGAAGATCAGGGAGATAGAGGGTTTGAAAAGGAGAGATAGGGGTATGGAGGAGTTTAGACAAAAAGTTTCTCATGGCTGTCAAAACACTGGCAGTGATTAAGAGAAAGATGTATTTGAGCCTGTTCTGGAATGATGCATGGGTTACTCCAAAAGTGACTTCCTGTGCATGAGACGTCCAGAGTCTGATTAAAATGATAATAAAAGCCCCATCACCAAACTGTGTTTCTTTGCAAAACAACTTGGTGGTTGGTGTCCATAGGTGTAATTTATATGAGGTGATCTCAATATTCCAACAGCATTAGGTGTCTATTTGGATTATATATAACACCCAAAAGGTGTTTGAAAGTTGAAGGTATGGGAATTATTGTCAAAGCCCAGACCAGTATAAAGTAGTATTGGTGTTTCCCATTGCCACATCCATTGGTGTACCTGTCTACTTGTGTGATATTACACACAGGTAACAGAAGTGATAATTATTTTTCCTTGGATGATTACATGTACCTGTTGGATGTTTGCAAGTCTGTATTCCATGGTGACAGAGACATGGTGTCAGACAGATGGCACAATCTAAATGAGGGGATTCCTGCAAAGAAAGAGATGCTACAAAGTGAGAGCACAGGGCTATAACTATATGACTTAGTTTGAAGCTATCAAACTGCTTGCATTTTGTTATCCTATTGTTAAGCACATTGCTTCTCCCATCAAACCATTCTCAGGGGATTGTGCAGGTATTAATGGGGTTTCATTTGAACCCCACTTGAATTAGGTAAGCACTTGCACAGTATCATTAGAACATTATCATTAACATTTCCCCAGTCTTTTCAAAGTTCATTCAAAATGGAAGCTTTGAGCACTGAATTTTTTGGGGACACATGCTTAAGCACTGCACTGTCAGGCCTGTATGCGCTTGCTAAGCATATATCATTAGAATCATTCTACAGTGGTTGCACTCCGATTTAGGTCAGGTAATGGAGAGAATGCACCTTGCCTACTGATCTTGGGAGCTGCATAGTGATGTTTGTCATAGAAGTATGTAAACTTTGGGTAAAAAGGGTTATTTACCCATAGGTATATTATAGGTTCATAGGTGTGTACTAGGTTAATGACCACAAGGGGCTTTTTAAGCCTAGCCATGTATCCCAAATCTCTGACAAGTTCTGGTATCCATGATAAGAGTAAGCAGGGGGTTGGGAGGTGAAACGTTTACAAGCAGGAGCCTTGGAGATGAACCATTTACAGGCTGCCTGTGTCCATTAGAGACATAGATGCCAAACCAGGAATAAATTTCCTGTTCCCCATCTAATTGTCTAAGTTACACTTGAATTCAGTTAGGGAAGAACTCTGATTCATATGGATAGGGAGCCTTTTCCAGGGAAGGGATAGTCTCTGGGATACATACCTGTCTCTCCAACAGGTCCTATTTATATCACAAATGATGTTTAAGTCTTTAGAATGGGTGATTCTGATGCTGTTTCTTTTGTGGCTATGCAAGAGGTCCACCAAGCATAGATCTCCTCTCAACGGGCTGTAGGAAACAGAATACAGGGATAGGGCCTTGAGGTGGTCAGCAAAGGAGATATTACTTACACCTTCTATTCTTTTAGTGAGGAACCTCTGTGGACATTCCAGTTGTTGGATATGAATACGTATATATCAAAGGGAGCATTGTACTCAATGATAGGTCTTATCAATGCTGAATAGAGTGGACAATGACTTCCTTGGACTTAGATGCTATACCGAGGTCTAAAGAAGTCATTGTTCCTTATATATGGAAGGGACTTAAGAGTATTCACAACATGTAAAAACATTGGTCTTGGAGGGCAAAGCAAGCACTAAATGAGAACAAAAGGGGCCATAGCATGGGGTACACATAAGGAATTTCTTATGAGAACTGTAATTGTCCAGCACATTTTGCAGCCAATCAAGCAATGGAACAATGATGAATAAATAGCTAGCAATGCAAACACCAGAAAAAACATCTAAAAGTCTAGAAGTCTAACCATTGCCTCCAAGGATAATATAACGATTGAAAGGGCGAATTCTATACAATTTTGTGGCCTTATGATACACAATCAAGTAAAGTTTGACAGGCAAGTAAACAACACTGTAGTCAGAACAAACCAAAAATTAGACTGACTGTATAGACCCAAAACATTTCAATTTGATAATGGCAGAATTTTAACTGGAAATGCACATTTGTTTCACTGTCTTCTGTCCAATGCGGAATCATTAACTGACTTACTATCTGAATTTTTTTTTTCAAAAACCTGAGCATGTCTTCAATAGGACAGCTATGTTTGTCATTGGTCACCAGTGTAAAACTCACAACTGCTAATCTCTCTGTGGAGTATAACACTGGAGTTCACTCATGATTTATTCACAATACATATAAAACTTGCTCATACGAGACTTTACTCATAAACATACCCCAAAATGAAATACATTAAAGTCCTTCTTTAACAATCTTGTGTGTTCCATCTCAGAATGTGATCTTACACCTCATGTTTGATACTTCATAAAATGATATAGAAATGTATGATTTCCTATTATTGTTATAAACTCTGAAACAATATTCAATATAAAGTTAAGAGAAATCCCAAGCATTCCTTTAAAATACCTCAAAAATGTATATTGTACAATAGACCTGCCAGTGAATAAGTGAAGAATGGAGGCATAATGTATTGTCTGAACAATTGTTACATTTTCTCTGATTTCATTTGTTGTTCAGATACAGTAAATATCACCAAATGTCATTGCAGTGATTTCTCTTAAGCACTTATAATCATTACTTATCTAATTAATCTGTTTTGGTACAGCTTGTAAAACCATTAGATTTATTTCTCTCCTTGCATAATGATTAACACTTTAGAAACCTTTTAAATTATGGTAGTATCAAATGTTGGGAGATTTTTTTCTATTTGTACTGTATGAATTTCTTACTGTCCTACAGTGAATTACAACGGTTTCTACATCTACCCAGTACGTAATTGTTAAATCAAAACTTGCTTACATGATACCATTGTACACTGCTCTATCTAACTATTGATTTCTAATGGTTGTTTGAAATGCTGCTTATTTGACATGTGCATACTGCTTATAGGTTCATAGGTTCATAGAAGGTTACTAGGCTAATGGCCCTAGAGCCCTTACAAGCCTAGCCATATTTATCCTGAGTTTCCCCAATTGTCAGTGTTTAGATGAGTGAAACTCACAGAGGTAAGGGTCTATGGTAGTTAATAATGACTTTTCCTGTTCAGAAGGGACAAGGGCACTGTCCCAGGAGTGAATTTGTGGTCATCCATCCATTGATCTAGGTTGCATTTGAAGATTGTCGGGGAGGGGCTCTGTTTCAAGTGAACTGGAAGCTTGTAATAGAAGTGTCAGTCTCTGGGAGATGTATCTATCTCTCCAGCATGACCTGCACATGTCAGAGGCTAGTTTAAGATCCCTGGAGTGAGTGACCCTCATGCAGTTTGATTTATGAATCTGTAGCATTTCTGTCAGGGCCGGGTCAGAGACTACCCTGTATGGCAGGCATGGGCCATACCCCTTAGCAACCTATAGGAGATAGACTACAGTGACAGAGCTATCAGTCTTTCCATATAAGACTTGTTTTGTGTACCCTGTCATTTTTATGATAAGAAACCTGTGTAGTCTCTCCAGTTGTTGGAGGTGTCTGGTGAGATACAAGCAAAAGGGAGCATTGTACTCAATTATTGGTCTGATGTGGGCTGTGCATGATGGAATTATAACATCCTTAGATCTAGATGTGATGCCTTTACTTATAAGATGTGCTACATAGAAGGATTTCCTTACTACTGTGTATACTTGGTGGTCAAAGTTCAACTTGCTATCAACCTGAGTACCCAGATCATGTACCACTGAGGGGGTGCTATCTATTGTAATTAGCAGGGATGTCAGCTTTCCCAAATGGAATAAAAATCCATTTTTTGCATTTAGCTTTAATCTATAGCTTTGGCACCAATTATTTGTCTGCATTAACCCTGTCTGCAGTATATAAACATCATTTGGGACTTTATTATTACTCCCAATGTGCAATCATCAGTGAACTTGATCAACCACAGGCCATCCAAGTTAGCTTGGACTTCTGAGAAATAAATTCCAAACAGTAAGGGGCCCAGCACAGAACCCTGTGCCACACCATGGGGGACTGGTCTTTTGCTAAAGGTGAGATCAGCCACTTTGACAGTATGTGTCCAGTCTGTGTGCCGGTTGGCTACCAATATGGTAATGTAGGGGTTAATTCCGAACTGGGAGAGTTTCTCTATAATGCCTGAATGGGGGACTGTGTTAAATGCCTTGGTTAGGTCAAGATAGGTGGTATGCATTTTCAATCCCTTGTCCAGGGCCTTGATGACTTTCATGAAGAAGTCAACCATGTTTAACAGGCATGATCTACCTTTAACGAAGCTGAACTGAGTTGGGTCCAGAGTTTGGAAATTACATAAGCCCTTGTTAATAAGGTCAGTAATGATTCTTTCCATGGCCTTGCAGATGAGGCTAGTCAAGGTTATGGGCCTATAATTCCCAGGGTCAGTTGATGGCCCCCTTTTGTGCAGAGGGATCACTTTTGTTGTCCTTCATCTGATGGAACATAGTCAGTTTGCAGGCTGTGGTAAAACAGGGATCCAAGTGTCTCTGTTAGGTCATGTTTTAAGTTGATTAAAAGGCAACCTGGGATGTTGTCTCTTCCCACTGATGCCATATATTTGGCCTTGGAGAGAGCTGAGATGACTTGCTCTCTTGAGATAGGCTGAGGAATGGTACCAGGTATACATTGTGGATGACTGATGGGGACAGGGGGGGTGAAGTTTTCTCCAAACCTGTCAGCGAGCAGGTTGACTATTACCTCTGGTTGAGTATGGGTGGTGTCATCCACAACCAGGTCAGCACGTAGCTGAGTATTCCCTTTTAGATTTTGGATGTAGTTAAAGAATATCTTGTGATTATCCTTAGCTAGGGAGGCTATTTGTGCTTCATAATTAGGTTTGGAGGACTTGACCAGATCTCTGATTTGTTTGTTTAAGTTACAGAGGGATTTATATCTCTGTTGTATGTCTCAAGCTTTTTTTGGGTGGGGGGTGGACTACTGAAAATGAAATTTTCCCAGTTGAACATTGCTGAACATCAAGTGTAATAAGCTTAAAAATACATAATCAATAAGTTCTATTCCATACTACTTTGGCTAGAAGAGCTGTGTTTTTTCTAAGGCTGCCATGCATCTTCACATTTGAAAGGGAGTCTCATTGGTCCTTAGTTAGTCTGAGCTGTTGTGACAGTGGTACCTTGGTTTGGGGATTAGGATGCATTACACAGCAAGGTCATTGAAATTTTGTTTAGTTCTAAATTATTTGGTAGGTCTGTCTAGCCATAATATACTGTTAATTTTATGTTTAAGGGATTCATTCAGGAACTTTTCTTTTGAAACATAGCTTATATCAAAAGCTCTGTGTAGAAGACATTTCATATATATGGTTTAAATAAATTATTTTCATTTTGCTCTGCACATATCAGTTAAAGCTTTCATGAAAAATGTCTTGCTTTTTAATTTACCTGCACGTACTTTGCCTGTCCTATAAAAGGTCTTAAAGGCTTTCCCATTGTAATTTAAATAGGGCAAGTGCACTCCACTGAACCGTGAGAATTAAAGAGTCATAAGGAGGGAGTACATAGCAAGTGTAATATTACTGCATCTTGTAGAATTCTGTCTTCTCTTAAGTACAGCAGTCTTGGAACATATACACACACTCACACACACACACACACACACACACACACACACACACACACACACACACACACACACACACACACACACACACACACACACACACACACACACACACACACACACACACACAAAGAAATCAAAAATGTATCCCTGGTCTGGTCCCCGTGTCTCTGATGGACAGAGGTTGACAGTAAGGAATTAATCCTCAACTAACATACCCCCTGCACATAACCCTTAGTTATTGCCTTACTAACATACCCCACCAAATAGGTGTCCAAGGTACACCAGACAAAATTGGGTTGGGTTGCATGACTAGACTTATAAGGCCCCTGGTGCTCATTAGCTTAGTATAAGCCTATGAACCTAAGAATACACATATATATGTGTAAAGAGAGTCTGAGGGTTAAGTCCCCCGTATGGGGAGGTGGCTACTTTTAATTTGTGACCTTGCATCTTGCTCTTTATTGCCTTTCTATCCAAATCTCAGTTAACTTCTTATAATTATCAAACACCCTACTTTTGTCTGTACTTCATTCTGTATTATAGCAATCTACCAAGCTTACATATAGATCATACTATATTTACTTATATCTTCTGTGGTTTGATTACAGCATCAAAAGATAAGTGATCAAAGCTACATAGTTAGCAAGAATAAACTGAACTGTAAACCATAATAGACACGGTATATTTTCATTATACAACAGGAAATACTTTTCTGTAAAATGATAGAAAAATATTAAATTTTTATGACATTTAAATTTTCTCATAACATGTTTTGCTCCATGTTAATATTTATATATTATAATAGCACTTCAGTAGTGCTGTAACACTAAAAGATGTGAAACATTCCCCAGGATTCACGAAGCCTCCGTGTAAGAGTTATAACTCTTACACGGAGGCTGCAGTTAAACTGAGTGATGTCAGCATGCTCTGCATATTCATGAGAGCATGCTGAATCACACCCAAGTCGAACACGGCCGTGTAAGACAGTAGGGGGCGTGTCCGTAGGCTGATCCCTGCAAGCGGACACGCCCCAGAAGTGTAAAACTGTCCAAAGTACACACCCACAACAGAGCCCACACAAATGTGACTAAACACAACACAACACATGCCCCTACAGACTATTAAACATAAAAGAAATATAAATGTACATGTCATTTTTTTTTAAACTGTAAAGATGTTTAACCGTGAGTGCGCTTATGCTGGCGTGCCCGAAGCGCAGCTACAGTTAGCAGTCAGTGGGAAAGCATATAAGAACTACATATGCAAAATAAGCCAGGAAGCAATAGCGGCGGTAGAGATGCTGGCTGCAAAGCAGGCATTCATGGTTCGAGCCCCCACAACGCAAATTTTTTTTTCCCCAAAATAAGCAGGAAACAAGTCCCTGACACATATATGTACACATAAAACCAGAATATATGTAAAATGCAATGTAATAGCCTATTTATATTGAATAAATGTGAGCCAAATAATTAATACAAACTGCCAGATATTATGTGGCCGTAGATAAGCATAGGTTTAACTGGTGCAAAATGAGTGCCTGTAGGCGAGCAGTGGTTTACCACGCTAAATATATGTGCCCCTAATTGAGCTAAGCGGCATATGCGTGCCAATAGCCAAATCAGTGTTAAACTGGTGTGCCCGTTTTGCGGAGGTGCGCACCGCGCAAAACGAGCTAACCGACGGGCAACGTTGAGCAAGCCGTATCCAAAATGCCTTTACACAGACACACCCCTCAACATGTCTAGACAGTCCTGAAAAATAAAAAGCAGTGGCCAGGTTCGAACCCAGGATACTATACACCAAAGTCAAGGGACAGAACCACTAAGCCATGACAGCAGGTCATAGAAATGCAATATCAGCTCATATATAGGAATGAATACAAACAACAGCATGACAATGCAGGTTTACTGAAGTTGATACAATTCCAAACTGGCCAATCACAGATATGCGGGAAAACGGACTATATAAGCCCCATAGGCGGAATACACAGCATAAACGATTGTAGAACAGACCTGCAGTTAGAATGTCAGGTGTAGGTGAGGGTAGTCGCTTCGAGCGCAGAGGTGGGGTGTTGAGGAGTCCAGGTACATGGCCTGGCTCCTAGTCCATAACCATGAGGCCCAACTCATGCAGGGCCAGGTCCTTTGGGGAGCGCATAAGGCTGAGGCGTGGGACCAGTTGGCTCATGAACTCACCAGTGCCACAGGAATTCCTCGGACAGGTGAGCAGGTCCGTCACCACCATGCGGACCTGAAGAGACGAAGCAGGACCAACTGACCCGTTGGATCCAGGAGGCCCGGCAAGCACCCAACGCCCCACCACTGAGTAAGTATAAATTAATTATGTTTGTAGAAAGTTAAACTACCTGAAATCATGGAGATGTGTATTCCAATATTACTTCATTTATATTACAGCTGCAGGTGTCCGTTCTGCGAACCGCAGAGCCTATGCTGATAGGCTGGTGCGGTTGCGCCACCAGGCAGGTCAGTAATCCACAACTAGTAACTGTAAATATGTATAAATGTATGACAGTTAGCATAAGAGTGCAGTGTATCCAGGAAGGAATTAAATTTGCAACTCACAGAGTGTGAATGTTTATGCAAGTATTGCCTGATTACAACAGTTCCCAGCCTGTAAGATGAAACTAATCATGAGACTGTCCAACACATATTTGTAAATAAAACTGCACTGTCTGTAAGAAATTAGTACACAAACAGCAGCAGCAGGTAGAGTATAGCTGCAGAAGAGGAGGAATCCACCTGTGTGAGATGAATACATGTGGAAACCCTGAAACATGACTGAAGTGAGAGTGCTGGAAATAACTGCAATAATTCTGTTAAAACAAGTCAATAAAGCCTAGAAGTACCAGTTTGAATAGTAAAATGAAAGCAAGTGAGAGAGTGTGAGAAAGTGTCAGGAATACAGCACTACAGTAGTAATAACCTCTGAATAAAGTATACTGCAGTCAGGACATAATTAAATGCATGTGAGACCCAAACCAAACAGAAACATCTGTTCAAAGTGTTGCTGCATGTGGAATGTGTACACCAAAATCTGGATATGCTGCTCCCAGTCTGAAATATGCAGATAGGATGACTGTTTTATATTCTAAACATCCACACCTGTCCACAGTTATAGAAATAACAGTCAACAGGAGATGTATCTGCACAAATTTCAATATGACTTGTGTATGAACAGCAATAAAATGTAGACTTATGTTGCAGTAACAGTCCCATCTGCAAGGTTAGGTAGTTAATATATAGGACACTGTAGTCAGAACAGTAGTGTGTATATAACTGTAGCTATTAGAAATGTACAGCATATGTGGGTGTATCTGAAGGTGTTAATAATATATGTCTGATTTACCCCACCCTCTAACCATCTATAACCCATTCCACGGAAAATGGTATGTGCAATCACAATTACCACCCCTGGACATCTGTCCTGTTGGGTCATATATATTTGCATGTCTGTTGATGCATCCGCCCGTTCATACATCCACACCTGATGGCCTGTTGCCATCAACCAACCCTGCATGTTGTTGGACTGTGTACTACTGTTGAAATTATGCATGTGCTTTGCACGCTGTTCAATGGTGTGAATAACTGGGTGTGTGGTTAATGGGAATACTAATGCATGCTGTTAAAACTAACTGTGAATGTTTTTTATATGTCACTAACCCAAACTGTAATGACATAATGCAAAACATAGAACGACAGGGAAGGCGGGTTCCGGCGGACCCACCTCTCCCACCTCAGCTGGCGAGTGCACCTGGCACTAGTGCCGAGTCCGGACCCTCCTCCGGTGGCCCTGTGCCACCTGCTGGTGGAAGCGCTGCAGGGGACGGGGCTCGCCCCCCCTCTGCAAGTGTGGCCGGAGGAGATCCACCACTCACCCTCCGTAATGTCCGGACTGTGGTGCGTAGGGAGATTCTGGACTCTGTCCTCGAGCCCCTACGCCAGCTTGAGGCACGGGTGGCGCAACTAACGGGCTTGCCCGTTGCCCCGCCTACACAGCCCCCAGCACAGCCCCGTCCTGGGCAGTGAAGGAACAGTGGCAACTGCCTATGGGTGGGGATATCAGTTCCACTGTTGCCATCTGTGGGCTCATGGGCTCTGGACATCCCAACCTCCGTCCCCGTCATTTGTGTAACCCCCCCACACGTGTCATACACCGCCCCTGTATGCGTCTTGTTTGTCTTGTCTGTTAACCTACCCAACCTACCTCCCCAGCTGTACCGACTACCTTCACCTGACATACCACTCTCACCTGAAAAAAAAAAAAAAAAAAAGGGCACTCTGTACCCGCAAAAAAATTACGCCCCATACATAGCTGCCCATTCCGCACACATGTCCACCGGACATGGAACCCATCAATTCCAATTGGCTGTACAACAGGTATTATTGTTGTCCTGACACCTCTCTCAGTGGTGGAAGGTTTCAAATGTCACACCAAATTACATACATATGCACAGCTGTTGCTGCTGAAGAAATGGGCAGCTATGGGCCTTACCTACATCCCTCCTGCACATCCCAAGCTTGTTTCCCTACTGTCTTACCCTCTTTGTGACCCCTTTTTCACCACTTTCCTGTCTCCCCGTTTTCTTTTCTTTCAAAGAAAATAGCTCGGGTGTGCGCCGGTGCGGAGCTAACCGCCAGTGCGCATGCGTGAGCTCCGCAAACCAGCACTAACCCGGTTACAACAGCTTAAAAGTGCCTTAGTCACTTTGATTGACAGGTCCTGAACTCAGTTCAAAAGAAAAATAAAATCCCACTGTGAGTCCCGAACCCCGGACCTTGGCAACTATAGTCTGCATGACTTACCACTAAGCCATGACTCTTACATAGAAACACTGTGCTAAAGTAAATATATCATTTAACAGTAGGAATGAATGTACAGGGAATATTTTTTTTTTTTCATTTATTTATCATTTGTTGACCGGGAAAGTCCGACTAGGTTTCACAGAGCCTGTTCTCAGCGGAGGCCCGGTGAGAAATACTCCAGATGCATGTCTTTGGAATATAGATGTGTAGTACACAAAGCATGACATTTAGAATCACAAACAAAACTGGTGGAATTCCATAACAGTAGTGTGTGAACAGAAACAGCCATGCTAGTTGGAAGCTAGTAGGTAATAATGTCACCATAGCACCTTGCAAGACACACACATACTCACAGCAGGAGAAGCACTGCCCATACCCCACAACCCCTTACACGAACACATCCGGACCAAGTAATAACATATGTGGAGCAAAGGCCCAAAAACAGGGACACATTACAAATGAAGTTACAACAAATGCAGACAGTTCAGAAAGTAACAGGGTCTGCACCTTGTGGGATGTTTGGAAGGGTATGCAGTCTGGAACTTGAATGTTTGTCACCATATCCTGACTTGAGGCCAGAATGACCTGCCAGATAAAGGTGTGCATGAGATAATGACCAAATTTCCAGGCAGACATGTGGACAGCCTGCAAATATCTGTACACATGACGGGTACAATACCACCATATTTGAATAGCTAAGACCCTAGACATAGCAACAGTGAATGTCGTACAGGATGCCCCACAGACCACATGTGAAATGTACAAACAGTAGGCAGAAAGGTGTAACACATGCAATGGCAACTATGGGTTCCCGAAAGTATTCACCACTCGCATGGCAGAAAAGGTGTAGCAATACCTATGCTCATGCTAACCCACAGTCACACCTGCAGCATACCAGACATATTAATGGGTGCACACCACTGATATGTACCATTCCATGAGGCACATAACCGTGAACCTGAAAGCCTCTGGGGCCTGCTCAGCAGCATACCCACATATGCTAATAGATGTCAAGGCCCACACCATGGCCAGACCACACTGCATGCTGTAACACCCTAGCAGATATAGCAAGCATTCCAGGCTGTGAATGTACATGGGAAATAGGAAAGCTACAGCAGCACACAACAGTCAAGACACCTAGCAGGCACACCAGTACTGATAGTGAAGGGCAACTATCGAAGACGAGCAACAGAATGCAAGCAAAGGTGAAAGGAAAACACACACACACACATACACACATCAACAATAGTAGTAGTTGTTAGTGTACATACACAGTCAGTACAGGAAACTGGAGAAATGAATGGAGGAATGTTAACCCACAACCCACAGAGTACAATTAGAGATACCAACCTTTACACTCACAGAATGTTGTCCACAGCATAACAGCATGGTCCCTGCCATTAACATCTGAAAGGGCTACGCCTATTCCACACACCCTTATATAGCACAGTTCTGCAATCACAGTGAGAACTGCAATCAGTACACAACAGGCTGCATGCAATTAGCAAATGCTGGCTAACAATTGGTGCAGAGGCCATCACATGGGCATATGCAGATACCTACAAAAGTATGCTGTAGTCCATGTCCACGCATGCAATAATTACATTGCACCTGGAGAGACAGAGAGACAGAGAGACAGAGAGAGAGAGAGAGAGAGAGAGAGAGAGAGAGAAAGGGTCAAGCAGAACCATACTGCGAATAAGCTGACAGACAGCAATCACAGCAACAGCTACCTGGAAGCTGCAACAGTGAACCAGAGCAGCAGGACAGTGAGACAGACAGTCGCAGACACAGCTGTGACTAACACAGGTACTGTAAAGTAAAACTATCAAGGTGTACATACTGTGAACCCTCCATATGTGTTATTGGGCTGTATCCATATGTATATGAAGATGTGTAATGGGCAGGGATATACAGCACCTATCAGCGAAGGCTGTACATACAGTTGTATGTGTCAGCATCTATGTGCACATATATATGTCGCCTGATTGTAGGTTGTACTGCCATGTACTAATTACATTACAGAGCTATGTATGCTTAGCAGTATGTTAGTGTGTGTATACAGTAAGGTAGACATATATGCTGACATACCTGTCCAACATATTGCCATGTAGTCATGTCAACATATGTATGTGTAGATATCCTATATGTACATGTGTACATATGATATCCACATATGTGTACATACATAGCGAGAGAGAGATGTAGGACCACATAGACAGATGCTGATAGAATGTTGTAGCGACATAACTATGTAATGCACACATGCAGAGGTAGAAATATGTAGATACATATACATAGACAGACTGATATGACCACCTACAGGTATGATTGTATATGCTGACCTGCAACACAGCCTTGTCGCCCACACCACCTCTGTGCCCCCCCCCACATCTACAGCAGAATATGTACAGCAATATATATATCTGTGCAAATGCATACACACATATGTACATGTATACAGACATAGACATATAGACATATCTTAATACATAGATATATGTAGAGAGAGAGAGTGAGATGTATACAGAGCTGGAGTGAGGCACATGTGTACAGATGTATTGCAACTGGTGCCTGGGGACTAAGGCATGGAGTGAACAGCAGTGTCACATCTGGAGTATCATACCACAGTCCAGACCACCTACACAGGTAACCACCATATAAATGAGTGTCCGCCCACCACTGCATGTGTCAGGGGTGGTCAGGGTCGGACATGTGTACAATAGTGGCCCCAATGAAAGTAACAGTGGCACACTATCCCTGGAACAGCTGTACATGGTATGTGTCCACCCACATGGTCAGTCAGGCATGGACATGTAGGTCAGTGTACTCCCCACAGCACGTAATGTATGCCATGGTATGGACCTCACACAACAGCAACAGATATGTAGAAGGACACAGTGACATGTACAACACGGTGACAATGCACCCAAACACAGTACCATTGCACAGTGACTGTCACCAACATAGAGTACACGATGCCCATGTACAGGTTACCACCCCAGATGCACATATGGAGATCACACCCATGATAGATGTCCAACAGGCAGTGTACCACCGGCCACCATACACCCACCCACCTGTCTGCTGTGTGTCGCCTGTGCCACTGCAATATAGTGCACATGTGTAGGTAGGGTTCCGACTCACTGACAGGACACACCCTGCAACAAACCACACAGTGTTACGATGCGAGACTCCCCATGTGTACATGTCACACATACCCCTGCTGCATGTCACTGAGATAGGTAATATGCCATATGTGTCACCCTGTGTCACTGTGTGTCGGCAGCAGGTACCATCACACCACATGTGTCACAATTGTCAGGTTAGCAGAACAGTACGCTGCTGTAGACACGGGGCATTAGCATATTGCACAGTATCGGATTACAATGTCATGTATTGTGTTGTATTGTATTGGTATGGTGAGGTGCCTCCTGCATGGAGTGGAACCACTGGTGCTGTGCTCCAGTGTACAGGTACATACCCTGTAGTCCAGGTAGTGTAACATAGCACCTGTATATGTGTGTTTAGCGCCTGTCAGAGGGTATGTAGCATGCAACTGGGGATACCAGCAGGTCCCGTCCATGTCGTGTAGTCTGCTCACCTGTGGGTGTCTCTCACCTGGATAACTGTGATGTCCTTGAGGTTAGGGTCAGCAGGGATACCCATGCCTTAATACAGGGGGAGGGTGGGGTGACACCTGCACTGACCCTGTCCGCCACAATGTGGTCTAGCTGTGGTGTAGGTGAAATATGTGTAGTGTACTAACCATGGGCATAGAGGATGGGTCCTGACCAGGTCGCTAAATAGGTCAGGTAGGCCTCCTGGTCATCTGCAGTATCACGCTTGATGTCCCACTCAACATTGCCCATGTGGTCAGTGTGATGGGAAATAGATCCTTACCAGTGCTGCTCAGACATACCCTCCCTTCAGAGACTGATGCTCTGTCTCGTAGTAGCTTACATCAAGTGTGATACAATCAGTATATGTCTGTGGTTCGACGGACAGGATGCTGTCCCTTTGTGGACAGTGTCCTGGACATATATGGGAATGCATGAGCCATGTGGTCTTGGAGATGTCTGTAGAAAGCAATTGTGTAGGGGTCAGCACTGTGTGATGTCTCTGACACTGGCCCAGTGGTCTGTAAGGATACCATATCAGTGTTACAAAGTGTAACGTCTGTATCTGTAATGTTGTGCACTGTAGCCATCTGTGCTGGTGGTGGAGGTGGGATATGTATATCCAGGGCAAGCAGGGTGTTGTCAGCTCACAGTAGTTGCCGATGTACGCCATACAGTACCTAGACACAAACACACAGAGTGAGGAGGTGCGCACCGAATTTGTGTTCTGACTGCTGCTGTCCAGTAGTATGTCGTGCCTAGCCTGGCAGGTACTGTACAACAGTTGATGGCCGAGCACTGCTACCTGGCCATCTACATGTGTATCCACCAATAGACAGACAGCTGCCACATATGTGTGATATGTGTTATTATGACAGTCAAGTAGCATGTGTATTATGTGTGCCAAGGTCTGCCAACATAGATTGCTGATACCATGTTATCTTTCTTCCCAGGTACATGGCCCACCCGAGACATGCAACATACTCCGTGGCTGAGGATGAGGAGATACACCAGAGCCTGGTGCGGGACTATGCAACACTCTTTTCCCGCACCAGCCAGAATCAGCAGGTGAGGGCTGCACTGTGGCAGGACCTTGTCCAGCGGGTAAATGATATAGGCATGCATAATAGGACATATGAGCAGGTACGACATCACTGCAGTGATTTGATTAGACATGTCCGCCAGCTGCATCAGATATCCACAGGCAACAGGTCGCCACAGGTGGTGGGGTGGCTACACATCCCCCACTCACCAGACTGGAGGGACTGCTCCTGAGTGTAGTGGCTCCAGTCCACCTGCAACACCAACAGCAGCAGACATGTGTCATGATGGAGGCTGGAGCCGACAGCAGCAGGACACTGAACGTGCAGGTAATATGTCACATGTGTAGTTGACTGTTGTGTACACTGGTAGTTAATGCATGTGTGTGGTGTGTCCTTTGTTTGTAGCTGCAACCATAGTATTAAATGTGCAAGTGTGATATCCGCAATATTAGCTGCAGACCGTTTAAAGGCGACTGTGGTTCACCTGACCTGTATCATACTCCGTACTATTGGCACAGTTGTGCACACTAACATTAGTTTCCTCCTGTCTGCAGGACCCTCTGGTATCACTGCAGTGCAGCCTATCCATGCTGGTGAGTGTCTATTTACTTTACCTGTTAAGATGTTGTTAGTAATAGTACCTTTTGGCACACTTAGTGGTGCCCTTGTATGCATGTAGGTGTGTCTGTGTCTGTGTGTCAATATCACGCATACTGAGTACTGTTCAATTGTGTGAAACTGTGTGCACGTGTGCATGTGTGCAAGTGCAAGTGTGCAAGTGTGCAAGTGTGCATGTGTGCATGTGTGCATGTGTGCACCTGTGCATGTGTGCATGTGTGCATGTGTGCATGTGTGCATGTGTGCACCTGTGCATGTGTGCATGTGTGCACCTGTGCATGTGTGCATGTGTGCATGTGTGCATGTGTGCACCTGTGCATGTGCATGTGTGCATGTGTGCACCTGTGCATGTGTGCATGTGTGCACCTGTGCATGTGTGCATGTGTGCATGTGTGCATGTGTGCATGTGTGCACCTGTGCATGTGTGCATGTGTGCATGTGTGCATGTGTGCATGTGTGCACCTGTGCATGTGTGCATGTGTGCACCTGTGCATGTGTGCACCTGTGCATGTGTGCATGTGTGCATGTGTGCATGTGTGCATGTGTGCATTGCTGGCAGTGTGAAGACATTGTAAACTGTGTTTCCTGTTTACTCCCCACAGGTTCTGTCGCTGCTCTGGTGTTATCTAGCAGGGAAACTGAGTCAGGTGCCGTGGGTACTGCCACTGATGACATTGTTGTAGTGGCACAGGACGGTATGCCAGGGTCCGCCATTGGTCAGCCAATTGACAGTACACAGCTGTCAACACCATCCATGCGCACAGTTATCCTGCCATTACACCCATTGTCACCACTGTCCCTAGGTGATGGACAGCATACAGTGGGCATCGACCAGGGTAGTGTGGTACCTGCGGCACATGCTTCCCCACACAGCAGCCATGGGCATGGCCCACACGTGGTACCACACAGACAGTTGTCCAGGGGTTCTCGTGGGAGCATCCATGGGCGTACTGCCCCTGGCAGACGTGCCCACAGAGGACTTACAACCTCAGCTATGTTCGGACTGTCATGCAGGCACAGTCACGTATGGAACGGTACACCAGACAGGGTCTGAGGGAGCTGACAGCATGTCGCACAGCCATGACCGACGGTATGCGTGACATTGCGGCCGCCATCCGTGATTTCACCAACGTCGTAGACAGACGTTGTGGGGACATATTAGACCGTCTCAACAACTACATGCCCATGAGCCAGGGTGATGGTGGGCGGTTGCGTCGTCGACGTGGCCGTATGCCAGCAACAGCAGCAGCTGGCAGTCGGCGTGGGCGACAACAGGGCCGGCCGCCCGTAGTGCCAGCAGCAGCCCCAGCAATGCTGGTTCTGTGCTGTCATCAGACCGCCCCAGGAGACCACGTGTGCGTGGCTCTGGCCAAGGCCGACAGGGCTCTGTGTCCAGTCAGCGAACACCTGCTTCCGATGACAGTACCCAGTCTGGGTTGGTCCCGGATACGGTCCGTAGCACCCTGCAAGGCACAGGTACCGTGTCCGTGCCCAGAGACACTGATCTGTATGGCCTGGCAGGTACAGTCTGTGGCTGTCCACAAACACCAGTAAATGGCAGCCATGAGGTGGAACTGTGTGCATCCATACACACATGCAATATAACAACACCTAGGGCTAACGATACACGCACACACTGCAGCAACACTGCCCCACCTTCTAATGCTGTCCCTCACCAACACACATACACATACATGTCAATTGGTGGTATGGGTGGCTGACCCAGGTATACCAGGTTCACACCCTGTGCATATGATGAAACTGTGCCACCTCCTGCAGTCTGTAACAACTGTGCAGGTACAGGTTAACATGTTACTGATGCACAGGGTGACCACATAGATGTGTAGTAATAGTATCATGTGTTGTACAGTACTGTGTGCTGATTTCATTGTGGGTATATCACAGCATGCCTGATGCAGTATTTGTGTGATTGTCATGTCCTGTTGTCTACACCCATGGTAAGTAACATAGTGTATCATCTGCACATGTTGGCATACTAGTGGTAATGATGTCAACAGCAGCCTACATACATAGGTAGCACAGGGGATGGGTAATGACTGTAGTAGCACACAATGATGGACATGTAAATTGCAAGTGGCATGTTGGCCACACTGGACTCTGCAATGCAGATGTGTGAGGACGTTGATATGTGTGCATAACTACACAAGTGGTACAGGACACATAGGTGCACACTAGCACTGCATGCACACACCTCCTACCATACTAGACAGCCCCAACACACATAACAAACTGTCATGGGAGGGAGAGTCCCCATACATGTCAGGGATACTGTGGTGGCAAGCCAGGGAGCATACATCCTACTAAGTATGGCACCACTGTGAGAAGGATCGGTGTCTGTTATTTGACATGTGTATTACTGCAGGTACGGGCACATGGCTTTATATCCAGTTTTTGTACATCCTGACAGTACATGCATGTTCCGTACACTTGTGTGCACTGAGACTGGACCCTGGCCATCTGACCAGTGTGTTTCCATGTACATGTGCATAGCGCCTGCATATGTGCAGTGTTACCTTATGGAACTGGTACAGCTTGTTTGTTGTACAATGGACTACATGGAGCACTGTTCACTGTACCTTTGTTTGCATGCATGTTTGCTTGCAATTACCCTGGAATACCGATCACACCTGCAATGCATAGTTATAGGGCTTCTGTGGACTCCTAGTGCCATCTGTGTAGCCTACTGTATGTATGGCCGTGTCCCACTTGAGAGGTTGCTACTGTTTGACCTGTTCACATGTACATTGACTGTGACACAGTGCATATGACCTGCCTGACATGTGTCCACATGAGCAGTCATGTATGCTACTGCTAGGTAGTCACAGGCACTACACCTTCGCACATCCATCTCCTGTTGAACTACCTGCTTTGCTAGGGACAGCCTGCACCTGTCACCCTGGCCTATCGGATATTGGCAAAGCCTCATGCTACGCGCATAGTGGCTATGTTAGGCAGGGCTCACATGACAAACACACCTTCATAGGTATCACAAGGGTTAAGACACTAAGAGCAATGCTGCACAATGCCAGATGTCTAATCCTCCACATGCATGCACCCAAAACACTCCTTTGCAGGGGAAACATTGATATGTGTGCAGTAACAGATGCCTGGTTCAGGGCTACTGGACGCACACCAGCACTAACACGTGTAACCGGTTGATTCCTTTGCTACAGTCACCAAGGCCATTGCCGAGGGAAGGTGGTTCACACAGCCTACCTGGGCCTTGCAAACGCCTTGGCAACAATACCACACTTGGGCATTCTAGGCAAGCTCACCATCCTGAATATGAGCCCGTATGTCACTAGATGGATTGCACAGTGGCTCATGAACAGAACACACATGTTTAGCATTGCTGGAGCCATGCCACACCCCATAACAGTTCCAGGATGTGTCCCAGAAGGCTCAGTCCTGGGACCCTCTTGTTAGGTACATATTTATTGGAGGTACAGGCCAACACGGATGAACTGTGGCTGTCCAGATATGCAGATGACTGCAAACTGGACAACATAATCGACTACCCAGCTGACACAGGCATCTACCAAAGGGGCATCGGAGCAACAGACAGCTTGTGCCAGGCCCATGGCCGTCTGCTGAACAGTGTGTAGAAGGGGACTGTGTATCCTGTAGTCTGTTCACCTAGTTACCAAAAGGGACATTGTCCTCACACACACTAACCTCCTCAGCCAGAAACACACACGTGCCAATTGCAGGATTCAAACCCCTATCTGACTGTTATGACACTTGAGACGGACGCATTAGCGGAGCGCGCTATTCGCATTACTGGGACTTTTCCTTTCTCATGCTCTACTTATAGGGTGCTGACATCAGCAGTGTGTAGCAAAGGGGAGGGGCATCCTGTAGTCTGTTCACCCAGTTTCCAAAAGGGACTTTTCCTCACACACTAACCCCCACACAAACACACACTTGCCATTCACAGGAATCAAACCCCTCCCTAGTTATGTTATGACACTTGAGACGGACGCATTAGCAGAGCGCGCTATTCGCATTACTGGGAGTTTTCCTTTCTCATGCTCCACTTATAGGGTGCTGACATCAGCAGTGTGTAGCAAAGGGGAGAGGCATCCTGTAGTCTGTTCACCCAGTTTCCAAAAGGGACTTTTCCCTCACACACTAACCTGCACACACAAACACACACTTGCCATTCACAGGAATCAAACCCCTACCTAGTTATGTTATGACACTTGAGACAGACGCATTAGCAGAGCGCGCTATTCGCATTACTGGGAGTTTTCCTTTCTCATGCTCCACTTATAGGGTGCTGACATCAGCAGTGTGTAGCAAAGGGGAGGGGCATCCTGTAGTCTGTTCACTCAGTTTCCAAAAGGGACTTTTCCCTCATACACTAACCCCCCCACACAAACACACACACTTGCCATTCACAGGAATCAAACCCCTACCTAGTTATGTTATGACACTTGAGACGGACGCATTAGCAGAGCGCGCTATTCGCATTACTGGGAGTTTTCCTTTCTCATGCTCCACTTATAGGGTGCTGACATCAGCAGTGTGTAGCAAAGGGGAGGGGCATCCTGTAGTCTGTTCACCCAGTTTCCAAAAGGGACTTTTCCCTCACACACTAACCCCCCCACACAAACACACACACTTGCCATTCACAGGAATCAAACCCCTACCTAGTTATGTTATGACACTTGAGACAGACGCATTAGAAGAGCGCACTATTCGCATTACTGGGAGTTTTCCTTTCTCATGCTCCACTTATAGGGTGCTGACATCAGCAGTGTGTAGCAAAGGGGAGGGGCATCCTGTAGTCTGTTCACCCAGTTTCCAAAAGGGACTTTTCCCTCACACACTAACCCCCCCACACAAACACACACACTTGCCATTCACAGGAATCAAACCCCTACCTAGTTATGTTATGACACTTGAGACGGACGCATTAGCAGAGCGCGTTATTCGCATTACTGGGAGTTTTCCTTTCTCATGCTCCACTTATAGGGTGCTGACATCAGCAGTGTGTAGCAAAGGGGAGGGGCATCCTGTAGTCTGTTCACCCAGTTTCCAAAAGGGACTTTTCCCTCACACACTAACCCCCCCACACAAACACACACTTGCCATTCACAGGAATCAAACCCCTACCTAGTTATGTTATGACACTTGAGACGGATGCATTAGCAGAGCGCGCTATTCGCATTACTGGGAGTTTTCCTTTCTCATGCTCCACTTATAGGGTGCTGACATCAGCAGTGTGTAGCAAAGGGGAGGGGCATCCTGTAGTCTGTTCACCCAGTTTCCAAAAGGGACTTTTCCCTCACACACTAACCCCCCCACACAAACACACACACACACACTTGCCATTCACAGGAATCAAACCCCTACTTAGTTATGTTATGACACTTGAGACGGATGCATTAGCAGAGCGCACTATTCGCATTACTGGGAGTTTTCTTTTCTCATGCTCCACTTATAGGGTGCTGACATCAGCAGTGTGTAGCAAAGGGGAGGGGCATCCTGTAGTCTGTTCACCCAGTTTCCAAAAGGGACTTTTCCTTCACACACTAACCCCCCCACACAAACACACACACTTGCCATTCACAGGAATCAAACCCCTACTTAGTTATGTTATGACACTTGAGACGGACGCATTAGCAGAGCTCGCTATTCGCATTACTGGGAGTTTTCCTTTCTCATGCTCCACTTATAGGGTGCTGACATCAGCAGTGTGTAGCAAAGGGGAGGGGCATCCTGTAGTCTGTTCACCCAGTTTCCAAAAGGGACTTTTGCCTCACACACTAACCCCCCCACACAAACACACACACTTGCCATTCGCAGGAATCAAACCCCTACCTAGTTATGTTATGACACTTGAGACGGATGCATTAGCAGAGCGCGCTATTCGCATTACTGGGAGTTTTCCTTTCTCATGCTCCACTTATAGGGTGCTGACATCAGCAGTGTGTAGCAAAGGGAGGGCATCCTGTAGTCTGTTCACCCAGTTTCCAAAGGGACTTTTCCCTCACACTAACCCCCCCACACAAACACACACACTTGCCATTCACAGGAATCAAACCCCTACCTAGTTATGTTATGACACTTGAGACGGACGCATTAGCAGAGCGCGCTATTAGCATTACTGGGAGTTTTCCTTTCTCATGCTCCACTTATAGGGTGCTGACATCAGCAGTGTGTAGCAAAGGGGAGGGGCATCCTGTAGTCTGTTCACCCAGTTTCCAAAAGGGACTTTTCCCTCATACACTAACCCCCACACACACTTGCCATTCACAGGAATCAAACCCCTACCTAGTTATGTTATGACACTTGAGACGGACGCATTAGCGGAGCGCGCTATTCGCATTACTGGGAGTTGTCCTTTCTCATGCTCCACTTATAGGGTGCTGACATCAGCAGTGTGTAGCAAAGGGGAGGGGCATCCTGGGTGTGGTTTCCTGTTTGCCAAAAGGGACATTTCCCCCACACAGACCAACCTCACACACACACACACACACACAGGATTTGAACCCCTATCTAACTATGTCATGACACTTGAGACGGACGCATTAGCGGAGCGCACTATTCAGATTACTGGGGAATTACATTTCTCCTGCTGTACTTCTAGGGTGCTGACATCATCTGTGTTTGGAAAGGGGAATGTGCATCCTGTGGGGAAGCGGACACCAAGCACACTATGGCTAAGCTGTCATTCCCTAGGGCAAACAGCCTATTGTTGACCTCTACACCATTATGTTTAATTGTCAAATGCACATTATTTGTTGCTAACAGACTGTTTGCATATATTTATTGCCATAGCATTCCCTGCTGGTATGGACAACCTCTGCATCTATGGAAACTGTTTGAATATGGGAGGGATCCACTATATCACGTATGTCTCTGTAGTCATGTCACTGTGTGCACTGGGCAGACTGCTGTGCTGTGGTTGGACCCTGGCATAACACATGACAATACCAGATACGTGTGTCCCACTGCTAAAACAAGATTTGGACTAAGTGTGTGAGCATGCCCAGTTCAGCCTTCCCATGGCATGTTGTCAAAGTGTGTGAGCATGCCCAGTGTGATTATTCCATATGTTGGACTGTGCAGCCCACCACATTTGTGGATGTGTGTGAACTTCACAAACTATCACCCGTTCATGGTTGTGGGTTGTGTGTCATGTTGTGTAGTTACTGTACAACTGCTTTGTGTGTCAACACAACAGGATTATACTGTGCCTGCAGTGTTTGCATGGGATACTTTGCATGCAGTCGTCAACATCCTTTCACACTGACCTAACACTGTAGTACTGTATAGTGTACTGTCAGTACTTTGACTGTGGTGGACAGTAACCTGGGCTTTACTGCTATCACTGCTTTACATTCTGATCATGGGCACAACAGCCTGGTCGGGGCCAGTTGGGTACATCTGACCATGTTGCATTCTGTTCTGATATGCACCACTTACACCAGACTTGCCCAACATTGTGAGTGTATCCCACAACATAGGTGTACAATTGCATACACTACCGTTGTGCCCTAGTCCATGGCTAATGCAAGTTGGAGAGTGTGTTTGTCCTTCCACACACATTGTAAGTGGAGTTTGCCATGACCAATGTAATGGTTGGTATACTGTGCCTCTGTCTACCTGTGACATGACAGTGATATCCTGGATGAACCTACCATCTCCCGTCCACCCATCAGGATTCCTATTGTGGAAGGTTAATGAGTGACTCTATGGGTAGCCTGTGCTGAGGGTTCACTCATGGGTGGGGGTGGCTTCTGTGTTATGGATCACACAGTACAGCCTGTCCCATGTAACTCAGTGCTGGGGTTCAGGTCTGTCATGTGCATAGCTCACTGCCATTCAGATTGTACTATGTGCAGCATTTGTATTGATGCCAGCAACACATGCAGAACATGGCATGTGTGTAGGCTGATTGATACTCCTGATCTGGTACTGTTGGGGACTTTACAGTTGATGGAGGTGTCTGCTGCGGTACATCCCATGGGCTATTGTAGTCGATTGACCCACTGATGCAGGAGGACTGCAGAGCCACAATGACCTCACCTTGTGTAGATCTGACATCCTTCATGATTAGGTGGGTATATGGTATGTTTCTGTAAACACTACAGCACATGTTTGTCCAGTGCAGGATATCCATCACCCTGTGTCCCCAGGTCTCTCATTACATGTTAACTACATAATGGGTTAACACCTATGTGGTAATTGGTGGACACTTACTGTATATCCACAGGGGTTGACTATACACATTTCTGCACTTAGCTTGCTGACATAGCTATGGCACCAGTTGTCTGTTGGTATGTGGCCCTTTGTAGGATGCATGTGTCAGCTGGTGGATCATATGTGGTGAGCGGTTTGTAGTCCTCTGCAAACATGTCACGACACAGTCCTTCCATGTTTGCCTGTACCTATGGGACATATATACCAGACGAGGGGGATACCAGGTCCAAGCCTTGTGGGATGCCAGTTATATCTGGTTTGTAGTCTGACATGGCTGAAGCAGGTCTGACCATGTCTGTTCTGTCCTTGGTCTGGTTTGCAACCTCTCTACTGACATGTGGGTTTATATTTACACTGGTGAGCCTATCTATACTGAACATGTAGGGTATTGTATAGACGCCTTTGCAAAGTACAGATCCACTGTGTGGATCACATTGCCCTCATCAATGACCTGAATGACTGTTTCAATTGGGTCCAACATGGTTAGGGCAGGATCTGCACTTGAGAGGGCCACACTGTGTTGGGTCCGGTGTCAGTAGGTCCCCGACATCCATATTTCTGTGGTACATGCTGCTCCTTTCCATAGCTGAGCAATCTGGGCTTCTCAGGATTCTGGGGTAGTACTGTTCAGTATCCACTCAGGCAACACCTTTGTTGAGAAGGACCACTGTTGATGTACACTGCTCTTTGGGTACATATTCTGTGGTACGGCTGGCATTGAGCAGTAGTGTGGTGTGGCATTCCATTCATCTTAGACTCCATGTTGCACATCGCCCAGGTCACCATCTCATACCATTGCTGCTGTGTGTTTTGCTTTGGAGATGTTGTCTGTTACCTCAGCATCTGCTATGGCAGGAGCCAGCCGTCTACTGGGATACATATTCTGCATACATGGGGTGTGGGTTTGCACTGCACCTGTCAGGATGTATGTTGGCAATATGTGTGTGTGTTTGTGGTGTTTGTGTGATTCAGTCCATATCTGTGAATACACAGGATGGCTCCTACCATCAGTTGTGTAAGCCTTTGGATTATCCTTCATGTCCTGTGCAATTTGTATCTACATAGGTTCATAGGTTCATACTAGGCTATCCACCCTGGGCATTTGTTAGGCTAGCCAGAGTGTGTGTGGCTTTGAGACCCCTTGCTATCTGGATAGTATGGCCATGTATTGTTTGCTTAGCTGTGCCTCTGTCTGGACATCACACAGTGAAGACCCCCACTGTAACTCTACAATCATCCATCCACTTGCCAAGATTCCTGTTGAACAATGTCAGTGAGGGGCTCTGCCTAACATGGGGTGGGAGTCTGGTCCAGGGTGTGAGGTACCTGTGGATCATGTATCTGTCCCACCAGCACATCCTATTTCATTATGTGTTGGGGTTGACATCTCTCACTCGCAGCTCCAATGGATATGTGTTGTCTGGGGTGGGGCAGGTCCATCACTCCTGTGTTAGGCATGGCCTCCTACAACAGGCATGCAATGCCTCTGTGTGGGCAGTCTGCAACTGTAGTCAGCTGGGGTGTCTACAGCCTAGCAGCATATGACATATATGTATGACACTTTCTCCTCTTGGTGAGGTAGCTTTGCAGTCTTCCTAACTGCTGCAGGTGTCAGGTAAGGTAGATCCCACATGAGTCATTGTACTGGATTATCGGTGTGATTGGGATAACGATAGGGGCACAGTGGCCTCTGTTGCCATAGATGTGACTCCTTTCCTAATACAGTGTCACATGTACACAGTCTTCCTAGCCACATTGGCAATGTGGGTGTCACATAACAGGTTACTGTTCACTTGTGTCCCTTGGTCCCTGGTTACACCTTCCATACATTATGGTTTACCACCTTTGTGGTATTTCGTGGTAACCTTGTCTGGTATTTGGTGGGACATTCATACTGTCCAGTGTGTTCCAGACGGTTGGGGGGGGGGTTATTGTGTGTGAGAGTGCGGTCTGTAGCATACTACAGACTGCACAGCAGTCTTGCCTACAGTTAGTTGCACGTGGGTGAACTCCACTGCCTTGTACATTGTCAGTTACCTGGATGTCTGGGTGTCTGTGCTGCCTATGGTTACTCACCTCCTTTTATGTAGTGTTCCAGGTTTTGGGGCCATGACACATGGTACATGGTATAACCTGGTAGTGCTGGTGTGCTGTCAGGAGCCTTGCAGCAGGTTTCTGTCACTGCACAGACATCGATGTTCTGTATTCTGGGGATGGCCTAGGGGGCATGCATATTGGGGTGTACACATCTGACATCGGTCATCATTTCCCTTATGTTTCTTCCCACTTAGGTTTTCTCGGGTGGCGGGTCAGTCTGTTCAGCCTTGCCTACATAAGGCTGTGTGGAGGTGGCCAAGGCCTTATCCACTATTCAGACGCCCAGGGATAATGGGTGCAGGCCATACCAAGGGCAGCTGCATGCATTGTCAAGCATGACATCCCAACCTGACAGACATTGGATCCTTGGACTGACACCAGTAGATGTGCTACTTGCTATGACTGATCATTCCATGTTTCTACTGTGGCATTATTCTTGGTAAGGGTAAGTTGCTGCAAACGGTGAGTGTCATACCAGCCTGGACTACATAATCAGATAGCTCATCTGTGTCTCTTTACATGTAGGCTAGGGCAGTACACCTCGGGTCATTCACACCAGCATGGACTATAACTGCATCATATTTCTGTTTGCTTTGGAGTGACCTTCATATTTGTGTTATGTGGCATGTTGTGGCGGCCTACAGGCAGCTTACTGTACCCTTTCCTTTGTTCAGTCTGCTGTGGGACGGCAGTGTGTCTGACTATGGAGTCACCTATTACAACTGTATCAGGCATGTTGTTTCTCCTTCTGGCCTGTGACTGTTTGGCACACCAGCTTTGTGTGCTATGTTGTGCATGTGCTATGTTTGGTGGATGTTTCATTGGGTGTCTGCTTTATTGGCCTCTGTTGGTGTGCTGTGTGTGTGATTTCTGCCTCTGGGAATGTCTTTCTGTGTTTATGTGTTTGGTTTTCAGTTGTGGTAGGTCTATGTGGGTATGTATTTCTGGTGTGTGTGGTTACCTTCTCCTACTGACTTGTTGTGGGTGTACTGAGTTAGGGAGCTCTGCCTCCGGTTTGGATGGATGGTTGCATCTCTCACATATATTTGTATTTCTTGGGTGGAGTTGGTGGTTGTCTGTGTACTTGGGGCAGGTGTAACATTGGCACAGGGTTCACAGATTCCACTTGTTGAGCCTGGCCTTACTGGATTGCATGTGTGGACAGATTATATTGCCATACTACTGATCAGTAATTACGTCATTGTTCATGCTTGCTCTATCATGTAGTAGCTTCCTCTTTCTCTTGCATGTTTTGGTTATGGCTGGAGTCCACCATGCCAGATTTAGGCACTGTGTCTTGTTTTAATTTGGGACTGCATAATGCAAGCATTCCTGGCGTTGTTCATGGCGTGGCTGTCTTGCAGGTTCTGAGGCGTGGCCCATATTTTGCACCTCCCCGTGAACTTTCATGGCTTCTTCCTCATTTTGGAGGAGTGCGCATAATGCTTAGCACATGTTTTCCACTGTGTTTCCCGGACAGGGACTCTGGTCAGGGTTTGTATATCCAGTGTGATTACTATATGGTCTGGTGTTACCAATGTGCAATACACTTCTCATCTTAACATCCCGTACCCATGTTGCTGATTATGACATCCAGTATGCTTGCCCCTCTTGTGGGTGTGCTATGTTGTTCCTGGGCCTTTTGGTTTGTGGTTTAATGCCCTTTTGTCCTACACTGTTGCAGCTGGTATACTTCTCCCAGTCTATGTGTCGGGTATTTGCAGTCAGCAATTATAATGTGGTTTTGAGGACTTGACATATTCATGTATTCCAGCATGGGCAATGCAGTTCCTGGTGTTGGGCCAGTACTCTGTGGCAGGCTATACACTGGTGGGCGGTTTTAGCCACTGTTACTTGTGCATGGTTAGTCCATGCTGCTTTTTCTGGTGGTACCAACATGGGGTGTTGTTATCCTTGTCATTGTTGATGGTCACCCTCCTTTTGTAGCTTGTTCCAAGTGTTGGGGATGTACAGCACAGTCTGAGGTGTGACCTGGTGGTGTTAGGGTGCTGTTGTGAGCCTTGCCTCGGTATTCTGTTACAGCACAGTTATCAACATTCTCCATACTGTGTGGGCTTAGTCTGCATGCATCTTGCTGTTTGGCCTTATCCCTTATCTGATTCTTATCCCTTCTGGTACCTATGGAGATAGGTTTGTGTTTTGCACCTTCCTATTCAGGGCACACTGTGCATGACAACGGCCTTTGCCAGTATCCATACAGCCTGCACTGATAGGTGCATGCCAGTCCTGGCAGGTGGTGCATCATGTCATGCTCAGCATGTCATCCCAGACTGGCACACAGTTCGTCCCCTTTGCCTACCTGCATTACTCCGGTAATTGTTGCACTTCATCATCTCGTTGTCCTGTTGTAGCATGCTGCTTGTTGAGGGTAGGATGTTAGACAGGGTCCTCAGGAGTGCATATGGTACTTGGTGTTACATTACTTGACACACAGCATTCATGCCTCAGGTGGTGCTGCAGGGCTGCCTCTGTCGGATGCACATATTACACTTACCTGTACATGTTTGTGAACAGGTTGTGTCATTAGGCATCCCTGTTACTATATGGTGAGTCGGAGGGGTATCATTCCCAAGGTTCCTACTGAGACAATGTATGTGCTATGCGTTGCCTCTTTGCCAGAGCCAGGGCATACTGGGCACGCCTCCTTCTGCCTACTGGGGCAGGCTCAGGTTGTTCCTCCTCTGAGTCACGCTGTGCCTGTGGTGGCCTTGGCGATGGTGGGGGGCTGTTTGGCCCAGCCCTATGGTGATCCTGCTGCAGCTGTTTTCGCATGATCATATTATGTAGCATAGCACATACCATGACAATTTGGGTACATGTAGTTGGTGTGTACTGCAAGGCTCCACCAGATGTGTCCAGACACCGGAACCGTGACTTGAGCAGCCCAAACACACGCTCTATTACATTCCGTGTTTGTGCGTGTGCCTCATTATGGCGTTCCTGTTCAGGTGTGTGTGCATTTCTGATGGGTGTCATCAGCCACGGCTCCAGTGCATATCCAGCACTCCCCACTAGGTGTCCGTGTGGGATGTCCCCATTGGCAAATGTCTGGTACAGCTGCGTCAGATGCCAGATGTGGGAATCATGGTAGCTCCCAGGACAGCCGCACACACATTCATTATTATGCCCTGGGCATCACACATGACCTGGCAGTTGATGGAGGGAAGCCCTTGCGGTTTATGTAGGCCCTACCCGCTCTCCTGCTGGTGCTTTGATGCGTATGTGCGTGCAGTCTATGGCACCCAGTACCTCAGGGTATTCCGCTATTTGCTGGAAGAGACGCATGTTGCTGGCCAATACCTCACGGGCATTGGGGAAGTATACATGATCACCGACATGTGCTGACATGGCATCCAGGAACTGGTGCAGTACCCTGGAAGCTGATGCCTGTGAGATCCCCATCATATCGCCAGTTGGTCTCTGGAAGGTACCTGTTGCTAGTATTCTTAGGCCAACACATACCTTGGTTTCCACTGGGATGGGTTCCCCTCTGTTGGTTCTGTGTGTGAGGCGTGGCCTGCACAGCTCCACTATTTGCTGCAGGAGGTCTCTGTCCACTCTATAGCTCTACTATCTCCAGCTCATGTAACCCGTGGTAGGTGACCCTGGGCCTGTACACTCTTCTCCGTCTCCTCACTGCGGGTTGTCTGGCACCATCTGCATTGTCACCACCCTCAGCAAGTCGCCTATGTCTCATTATGACAGCTATGGCAGCCCCTAACATTTCTGCTCTGAGTTCAGCCTTTTAAGTTTTCACTTCTGATAACTGAACTCCTGTCTTGCAGTGTCTCTTGAGAGAAACATTCTGCACTGCTGTTTGCAGAGTTTTAAGTGCTGGGCTGGCCTAGTATTCTGCCTGTGTAATTGCCTGCATCTAATTGTTTTCACCTGCTAGCTCCAGCAGTATTCCCTGCTAACTTCCTAGTACATCTGTTGTTTCCTTTTTCCTTGCTGTTTCCTCAGGGTGGGGCCGTGTGCAAACCAGCAGAAACAGGCTCACAGTGGCTTACACGCCGCACACATACTTACACAGTTCAGAATCTGCTTATTCGGTTTAAACGCGTGCACGCCCGCAAAGCGGTGTTAAACAGCTCCCAACACGCTCCCACATGCTTAGTCTGCCTTACACGCCACAAGACACTGCCTTACACGCTGCACAAGCGTGCACACTGCCTTACACGCTGCACACCGTATTACTCGCTTCACGGCGCGCACACGCAAGATACCGTCCAGCAAGAAACTTTGGTGTAGGCAACAGTGTACACCTTCCATTTCTTGGCTTTCTCATGTTTACTTGGAGGCACACCTCCTCCCTTGATGTCTCTCTGACATCTGTCATGTAACTCTACCTCCCAATCACTTCTATCCCTTTCTACCATTCCCCCCTGTGATGTCACCTATCTCCTACTCTGTTCCTCCCCCTTCTGTAACTCTTACACTACTCAGACTGTGCTCATTTCCTATGTGACAGTGGTATTCAGTAACCTTACCCAAATTGCATCAGATTGCCTACTAATGCTTAGTTACATCTCTTACACTTGGCTTCCCCCCTTGGCAACCACTACACGGTGGCCATGTTGGTTTTCCTATGCTGGTCCCTCCATTGACATTCCATATAATTCATGAAACCTACATTTGTAGGTTTAAAACCTTCGTTTTCATGTTTTATGCAGCGCAGCCCGTTTGCGTGGGGCTGCGCTGGGTTTACACATCGGCAATTGCGGAAAAAAAAAATTAATTTTATATTTTTGCATGGTTGCATTGCCAATGGCCACATATTTGGCCATTGGCATGCTGCCTGACATATGCACCCTTTATTTGGAGCTGACATGGCTCCATTGCGTGTTGCAGAAACGTACTCAGTTGTCAACTGAGTACATTTCTGCAGCTAACACGGCTCTTACACGGGCTGTTCTAGGCTTCCTGGATCGCTGATCAGCCTCATTTGCATGCTATTCGGATGCAAGTGGGCTGATTAGCTTAGCCACGCCCACTCCGTGTAAGAGCCGTGTTAGACTAACTCTTACACGGACTTTGGGCTGTTCCTGGATCACAAAGGCTACATGGAGTCTTACACTACTCTAAGACTCCGTGTAAGCCTTCGTGAATCCGGCCCATTGTTTTAACATTTCAGTTATAGATATACATATATTTTATTTAAAAATTAAATTGTTTTATTTTTTATATAATGTCAACATATTTACTGAAGGGGTGGAGCTACAACATTTAGCTCTTTTTTGTGTAGGAGCTATTTAGAAGACTTTTGGTTTAAACATAATAATAGTCCACATTATTGTGTTTTGCAGCAAGTTTTAATTGTGTCATTTTGAAATGTAGTTATTGCAAAGTATTTTGAAGGGGTATCTTAATTATGTTGCATTCTTTGCAATACATTATTTAATTTGTACAAACCATACCCATGATGCAATGTAATCGGCAGTTTTACATTGCCAGTTACATTGCATCATGGGTACCATTTGCAATGCAATGTAATCTGGACTATTACAATGCCAGCAAGCCTAGCAGTTGAAAAAAAATTAGAAGTCTGTTGCAGTTCTTTATAAAGCATTGCATATTATTTACATTCGGTGTATTTTGAAGCAGTGTATACATCATTTCCTAATGGTCATGATCATATTTATGTACAGGCTGAGTTCAAAGGTCATCTGGGATAAATGTAGATTTTATATAGTAAGATGGGTTACATCTATTATTATTTTAACATTTTTTTTATTTTGTAGCAACTGTCTTTTTAGTAGTTACTGTTTTGCATTATGATATATCATATGCATTTTGTCCATGTTAACTCTGCAATTGAGCTATCTCGTGTGAGTTTAAAGATGAGGAGTGGCTGTAACTGGTTTAATTTTATTGATTTACTGTTAATCAGGTGGTGAGCTAGTCCAAGATACCTTTTTAGCAATAGGTACAAAATTACCAACAAATAACTATGCCTGCAAAATTCCAAATAAAAACTGCTTGTTGTACAATTAAGTAATCCATTCACAATCATAACAGGACTTTGAAGTCATTCTCATTCATAGGATATTTAACAGATTGGATATACATTTTGAATACACAGTCAGTCGATAACAACGTACCATGCTAAATATCATGACTTCTAATCTACAACATAAAATTGCTGACCGTGAAAACATTAAATATGCAACTACTCAGCACCCCTCTAATTTATTATTTGATGGACAGTGGCTACATATATCACATTAAACAAAGTGTGACAATGTGGGGTTAGCAAAAGAATGACACAAATATTACTACTAACATACAGTTACTCAGTACCCCTTTAATTTAGTATTTGTTGTAGGGTTTCTACATATAGCACATTAAACAAAGTGTGATACTGTGTGTTTAGCATAAAGAATAACAGAAATATTACTACACAATGTGCCATTGCCTAGTAGAATGCTGCTGCGTAAGGCATACTATATATCTTTATGTAATCTTGAAACCTATTACCCTAAGACCATAATATCTAAAGAACAAGATGCTGAAGGCCACAATATCAAACTCCTGGATTAGTCACCCCCCCCCCCCCCCCAAGATCCATGTTAGCTTTCATTCTTGTGTCTACACCCTTCAGGAACCATGTTAGTACTCATTCCTGGGTTCACAGTGGTACAGGGATTCGATATTTGAGATTTTCATACACTGTGATCTTCAACATTTTGGCCTTTTGATATTATGGTCTCAGGATTATGGGTTTCCAGATTATGAGTTTACTGACTGTGATTGCATATATTATATACATATCTCCTGTATACCTGTTATATGACCCACTTACATTGAAGTAGCAAATTATTTTTATGCTGCAAAAAAAAATCGGAAGAATGAGTCAAATAATTTTTATTTGCATACATTTGCTGACATTGCTTTGTTTAGAATGAAGACATGCTTAGTATACAACCAAAGTCCGGGAGCAGATACAGGTGACAGTAATTCCATTATACTTTCGTTACATGTGCAGTACATTTTAGAAGTGTCAAACTGCAGACTTTTTCTTCTGTGCAATATCACAGATTGTACTGATGGAGAAAAGCTGTTCTGGCCACCTGCTTTTTATATTAAGTCCGTCAACCCAATGTATAGTACACAGTGCAGTATACAGTATCCTGGATATGGACGGCTTAATTCTAGCTGCTACATTTTTATTATTTATTTATGTAGCATTTACTAACTGGGTTGGTGGGCTGGTCAGATGACTCTTTCAGTTGTCACAGAAGCTCATAAGAAATAATATAATGGCGGACAGTGAAACCTTCCAGAACAAATGAAAGTGCAAAGGTCATAAGAGAAAAATACAAAAACTACATAAACTCCATAGGAATGCAAAATGCAACCAGGATATATGGCTCAGCTGTTGTTTGTCTTTCGGCTTTTTCCCGGTAAGGAGTCGCCACAGCGGAACTCCGGGCTGCTAATGGTTGGCAGTAGATTTTTACGAAACACCAAGGTGCCAGCTCGATGCCCAACCTTCAACGAAGGCACGCCCATTTATGCACACGTCTTTCGAACGCTACCCAACCATGGGGAGGACATGCAGACTCCACATAGAAAGCACTCCCAAGCCAAGCCGAGAATCGAACAGGAGAATCTCTTGCTGTGAGGTAACAATGCTACCGCTGTACCACCGTGGCTTCTAGGATATATGGCTCAGTATAAATTTAATAATGATACACCATAGAGCAATATGGAATAGTTGAAAATAGTGAAGAGCAATTGACTGGAGAACATTTACAGTGAATCAATTAAATATTCTACCTAATTAAAGCTATTTATGACCTATTTACTGTGAGTCTATTATGCTTTTTACACGAGAAGCGGTACAAAGTAGGTATATGCTGAACAAAAACTTGTAGGCTTCTAAATTATTTATTTTTAAGCACGTTTTAAAATGTATGATTACAATTTGAAAGTACTACGCATCCACAAATAGTTGTGAACATAGCTCTCAACCTGTTAGAGCAAGAAATCTGAACAAAACCATAAATAAAAGTGGGACAAAGGCCCCAAAATAGGGACACTTTTTAAATATTGCTCTTACAAACTTTGAAAGTTGACAGAACAACAGATTTTGCATTAGCATGAATTTTCTGAAGGGTATGAAGTCTGAAACTCAAATGTCTGTCATTATTATCTAACTTCAATCTTTAATGATTTACCACTAATTTGCCAGAAAACCACAATTTTATAAAAAAATGGACCAAAAACATGAGACTAAAATGTTGGCATTCTCTGAAAATCTGTACAGTTGAGCAGTATGGTTGTGGACTTGTTATCTAGTGTTCTTGTAGCAGCGGCATGCATTTACTTGAAATAGCTGTCCCCTCAGCTTGGTTTGAAGCATTTTAATATTTGTTGACCTTTGACTGCAGAAAACTGGTAGTTTCAAGTAGATGGCCCAGCATTTGCAGAGGCTTTTTTTTGAACTGCTAAACCAAGTCTAAGTGTTTGTCTTCATCCATGAGTGAACAGGACTTTGATAGTTAGAACAGATCTGGTAATGATGGAGACTGATAATTGTATTTATTTATTTTATTTATTGACATTTTTTAACCGGGTTGGTCCAGCTGGGCTTGTGGCCCATTTTCAGTGGAGACCCGAGGAGAAAAGCTTCAAAAAAACACAAACAGTTTAGAGAGAATCACATTTGAGTCAAACATATGGTCAAAATCAGTTATACAAGAACGTTAGAAAGACAAAGCAGAAATGCAAACACATAGGTTCATAGGTTCATAGGTTCATACTAGGCTATCTGCCCTAGGGCATTTATAAGCCTAGCCAGAATGTGTTTGGCTTTCGCCACCCATTTTAAATTTATTTTGCTATGCCCTTTTTCGAGGTTAGTATACTGTGCCTCTATCTAACAGTGACACAGAAGTGATACCCGGGGTAAACCTACGATCTCCCATCCACTCATCAAGATTCCTCTTGAAGAGAGTCAATGAGGGACTCTGCCTAACCTGGACTGGGATTTTATTCCAGAGTGAAGAGAGCCTCTGGGTTATGAATCTGTCCCTCCAGCATGTCCTATTTATTTCAGTGCTGAGGTTCAAGTCTCTCGAGCGAGTAGCTCGATGGGATTTGGATTTTCTGAGGTGCAGCATGTCCATTAATTCCGGGTTGGACATGGCTTTATATGTCAGGCACAGATCTCCTCTGAACAGGCGGTATGCCACTGAGTAGAGCTGGAGTTTCTTTAACCGGGCAGCATATGGCATCTGTTTGAGCCCTTTGATCCTCTTGGTGAGGTACATGATATATACATATCAATATTTTTACAGACTAAAAAATATATTTACATATTTACAAAAATAGTCAAGTCCAACAGTATTGATTGTCGAGTTTAATAAGTATCCGCAATAGTGGAGTACTTAGCTGTATGTGGAGGGACTGAAAAGGTATACCGTAGGGTTGTGGGGAGCTTAAGTAGGGACTTGACAAGGACATATTTTGGAGTTGAGTAGATGAAGTTTGAGTTTTTCTTTAAACATTAGGAAAACAAGTTGGAAAATGGTTCTGATTTTAACTGGAATATTTTTTTTTCCAAATTTTAAAGGGTTTTGCATCCAGGAAGAAAGAGGTCATTGTCTCCCTCTACTCTTCCCTCATTAGGCCAGTCATCTAGTACAATGCCCCATTTGGCATGTACCTCACTAGAACACTTGCAACGACTGGAGAGGCTGCAAAAGTACCTCACAAAGAGGATCCTAGGCCTTAAACACTTGTCCTATATGGACAGACTCAAAAAAATCCAACTATTCTCTGTCTCATATCGCCTACTTAGAGACGATCCCTGCTTGACTTACAAAGCCATGTCTGACGCAGCTCTGTTAGAAATGCTACATCTAAAGAAATCCCAATTCCTCCACACCACACACTCCAGAGACCTCAACTTCATTACCACAATCAACAGAACATGTTGGAGGGACAGGTTCATAACCCAGAGACTGCCATGCTATGGAACAGACTTCCCATACATGTCAAGCAGAGCACCTCACTGGCCCTCTTCAAAAGAAATCTTGATGAGTGGATAGGAATTAGAAAATTCACCCCGGGGATCAATCCAGTGGCTCTACTTGACAGAGGCACTAGGAACTAAGGTCGGGTGGCACAATGCCAGGGTAATCCTATGGCTAGGGTTGTAATGGCTCCAGGGCCATTAGTGTAGTACACACCAACCTACGGGGTCTATATTATCATATTGCATGCTCAGAAGAGCAAATGACATATAATCAACCCCATGTAAGCAAAAGCTTACATCGTCAAAACTTCAGAACAGCAATTATTTTCCAATGGAAAACAATCGCTGCTCTGAAACAAACAAACAAAAAAAATCAGTAGTAAAACATTACTTAATGTGGGGGGCTTCACCCCCCATATCCGTGACATGGGGGGCTGTGCCCCCACACCCCCCTACTTAATTATACCAACTCCGAGATCGCACTACAGTGCTGAAAAGGCAAAGTAGCAAAAGTGGCCAAACAAATTCTTTCCCAAGGAAAGAATTCGCTAAACAGCCACTTCGCTATTTTGCCTTTTCGCAATTTACTGTTCGACAAAGATGCATTTGACAACCTGCATCTGCACCAGGATAATAGGGAACTGAACCTATGAACCTAAGTGATGATCGTGGGTTTGAGGGCTGCCCACTAGTACAGAGTGGCATATCTTGTTTTCTGTCACTAGTAGTGTATGGATTTCTCTCTTAGAATGGACTGCAGTAATTTGGAGAATACATTCAAATTTAAGAATGAACATTGGGTTAGAGCAGATGAGATAGTTTATAGCAGTGTTCTGACTCAGCCAGTCTTAGTTTTCTGTAGTCTGTAAATATACATGAATTGTGTCTGTTTTCTTATTGTTTTTTGCTCATGTCCCTGCTGACCATTAACCCTGTCCTTTTGGATTAGACCCCATTCATTTCCTAATGATAGGGGTCATCCACAGATTCACCAGGGTGAGAACCATCTGGAGACGCCATCATTCAGGCAACCATGATGGCTGCTATTGCTCATGCAATTGCCTCAGCCATGAAAGTATTTCTTATACTTAGCCTAAACCCTGTCCTGTGTGAGGGGATATGCGATTATGCCTTCTTTTCCTCTTTTATTCTTGCACTACTTACACTACTTCTGTCCTTAAATTCACACAATGTACTGGCCATGATTCGATGCCATACTTAGATGTTTGGTTATTAAAAGATCCAGCCAACAAATGGTCAAAATTCTGTATATATATATAGAAAGGCCACCTATTCAAATTCTTTTTTTGCATTTTTCAAGTAGTAACCCTTACCATCAAAAGTGCACAGTTATAAAGGGTCAAATGGTAAGGGCTGCAAGAATGGTCTTGGACTATGATGAATTTATTCAAGAATGTGAATTACTTTATGAAATGTTTGCTAATAGAGATTATCCCCCAGTTTTGGTTAAATCTGTTATAAAAGTAGTTACATACAAATGTAACATAGGGGTGTTTGCCCCACAATTGCAAAAAGATGACTTTTTAAGAAATATGATGTTGCTTTCAGCAATAATGGTGTTAATGATGGTCACCAGATAGAAAATGGGAATGTAATAATTGACAGTACTATAAAACAACGACAAATTATTCATGCATTTATAACCACTTATTGCGTAGACAGTGGAGATATTCATAATATTTTAATAAAGAACTGGCAGCTTATATAGAATGACTATGATGTTAGTGGAAAATTAAGAGAGGTACCCAGTGTAGTATACAAGAGAGGTATTAGTTTTAAAAATATTTTTGATAATATTTCAAATGACTTTAAAACTGGCACAGAAAGAATGTCTAAGTGTGGTGTGTGCAGTCGGTGTAAGCACATACAGACAGGGAGCACTATTCAGATTAGATCTAAAGATCATATGGTTCCAGGGCATTTTAACTGTCAATCTGATGGCATGGCCTATACTGTATTATGTCAGAAATGTAGTGCATTTTATATCGGCAAGACTGAATGCAAGCTTAAAGATCATATTTACGAACATACATATGAAACTAGGAAAGCAAAATGTACCAATGCATTCCATAATCATATTAAGTTGCATGTGATACTTCTTTTACATTCTCTATACTTCTTGGATTTTGTAAACACAAACTCCCTGGATCAGATAGTCAGTACACCAACCAGAAGTGCAACCATATTGGATTTGATCCTCACTAATATGGGAGAGCGCTGCACATCCCCTACTGTAATGCCTTCCCTGGCAAGGTCAGACAACAAAATGGTCTCCTTTGAAGTAAAAATAAAACCTGGACCCCCAGCTAAACCAGGAATATTCAGGAACTATTCTAATGCTAACTTCCTATTAAGTGAGAACCTGGAAAAAATTCAAGCCCCTATAAACCCTGAGAACACTTCTGCCTATGCAAAACTGTTCACAGAAACCCTGTACAAGCATGTTAATAGCTGTATAGAGGCTGCTGTACCCACCAGGAAGAAGTACAGAACTAACTCAAAAAACAAACCACCCTGGTGGAATCACAAAATCAATTGGATGTATAACAGGAGGAAGAAAATCATGGCAAAAATTAGGAGGTGCAGCACCCAGCAGGATAAAAGCACTCTTAATAAACTGCGGTGGTGGTGCTGTGGCAGCGTTGTCGCCTCACAGTAAGACATTGTCCTGTTCGATTCTCAGCTAGAGCATCTTCTGTGTGGAGACATGCGTGAATGGGCGTACCTTCGTTGAAGGTTGTGTGTCAGAGCTGGCAACTCGCACGTAAAAATCTATTGCCAATCATTAGCGAACCGGAGTTCCGCTGTGGCGACCCCTAACCGGGAAAAGCCGAAAGACACAACAACAACAACTAAACTAAACAAACAACTCAGAGGACAAATAAAGTCTAACAAAGTGAAATTTGAGGTAAGTTTGGCCTCCCAGGCCAAAGACAACCACAAAGCATTCTTTAGCTATGTCCGCAGCCTCAAAGGAAATACAGAATTGTGTGCAGAGTTAATTGTAAATAGAGCCACCTATACTGAGCCAGAAGATATAGCAAACCTCCTGACTGATAAATTCAGTCCCAACCTTAGTCCCCTCTCCCCCTCGACCTTCCCTCAGGAAATATCATCAAATATAACCCCCCCTACTATCACTAGGGAACAAGTCCTTAATGCTCTCTCTAAGACCAAGAACACTGCATCAATGGACCCAGACAATATCCCAGGATGCCTTCTAAATAGCATGAAACATGACCTATCAGGGCCTCTGGAATTACTATTTAACTGTAGCCTCCAAACAGGCTTCATGCCTCATGAATGGAGAAAGGCAACAGTCATTCCTCTGCACAAAGGTGGGCAATTATTGCGATTTTTATTAATACAGTCAGAGAAGGATAAAAAAGCAGAGGTGGTGCTATGAAATAGTCTGAAACCATGTTGACAGTTAGCTAGTAAGTTGTTTTCTAATAGGTAGTTTAACAGTTGTTTATGAATGCATTTCTCCATGATTTTTGCCAGTGGAGATAATATGGCTATAGTTCTATAGTCTGATAATTCATTAGGGTTACCTCCTTTATGCAGGGGGATAATATATGAAATTTTCCAGATTGTTGGGATAGTTCCTTCAGCAATGGTTCTGTTAATCAGGATAGATATGGGGTAGGCTATGGCTTTTGCAGCCTTTTGCAGGTATTCTGCAGGGAGTAGGTCTGCAGAGAGTGTGGTAGGTTTAAGTTTTTGAATAAGTGTGCAGACAAGGGATGTGGGAACAGTTTGAAAGTGAAATGATGGGGATGTGTTAGAGATGAAGGTGGATGAAGATGAGGTGTCAGGGGATAGCTGATTGGCTAGAGATTGAATGGTCTCTGTGAAGAAAGTGTTAAAGGTATTGGCTATTTGCTTGGGACTATTGTGATCAGAGCCTAAAGGGGTGGGCGTGACTGAATGGCCTGGGTGTAGGAGTTTATTGATGTCTGACCAGAATTTTTGTGTTTTTTTTTGGTGGGTTTGTTGGAGCTGAAAGTAGAAGTTCTGTTTGTCTAACAGTATGGCTTTCTTTGTCTCATTTCTTAGCTGTCTAACTTTAATTGATCAGCAGGGCTTTTAGTAGTGTGCCAGTTGGCCCAGAGTTTGTTTCTAAGGAGGATTTTTTTGTTTGGTGGCTTTAGATAGCCATGGGGCTGGTTTTATCGTAGTTATAATTGTACGTGTTGGTGCATGGTAGTCTAGAATGGCTAAAAATTTAGAATTAAAGTATTTCACTGCTTCTTCTAATGGTAGGTGTTTCAGGGGTGACCAATCACATGCCTTAAGTTGTTTTTGAAAGCTGTCAGGGTTAAAATCTTTATTGGTTCTTATGGTCCTATAGGTGGTTGGGTTTGGAATGTCACTCTTATATCTGAGTAAGAAGGTGAGCGAATGGTCACTCATATCTTCAGGGAGGGTCCCTACTTTGCAATTTTGGTGATGACTATGAGAATCCAATTGAGGGTGCTTTCTTTGTTATTAAGTTTACTGGTCCTTGTGGGGGATGTAATGGTCTGAGTGAAGGTGTGTAGGTTAATGTGAGTAGAAGGCTGTTCAGAGGTACAGCTCTTCCAGTTGATATTAAAGTCACCAAGTACTATGGTTTCTTGTGGGTAGGTAGTGGAAAGCCAACTAAGAACTCTAGGGTGTTAGTGTTATTGCCTGTGGGAAGGTAAATACAGATGATATGGATAGATTTACATTTATTAAGCTGAATCTTGGAAATAAGAATTTCTGCATTACTAGTTAATGGTGGTTTAGTGTCTATAGAGGTCACCTTTAATTCAGATTTATATAGGATAGCTACTCTCCCACCCTTCTTAGCTTTATGGTCTAGTCTCAAGATATTATACCCAGGTGGAATGACCTCATTGTCTTGTGTTGATGCCTTGAGCCATGTTTCAGTGAGACATAGCATGTCAAATGAATGTACATGCATGAGAGCATGTAGGTGGGCAACTTTATTATTTATGCTTCGAATATTAAGATGGGCTATTAGGAGTGAGGTTGAGGGTCTGGTGAACAATTGTGTGTTGACAGAAGTTTGAGTGTTGGGCTCTGTAGCTGTGGTAGAGTTTGGGCCAGGATTTGGGTGGATGTCACCATCTATTAAGGAGTGAACCTGAATTGTCAGTGTAAGTTTTGGTAGTTTATATATTAGGCTTTGGAATTTTCTAGCTTTTGAACTATAGCATTTAATGTGAGTCAATCTATGATATTTAGCTGGTAAGTAATTTGGTGTGCTGGGTATGTTTGTATAGCTATGTGAGACTATAAGTGTTGGAGTAGAGGTTTGTCTCATGGGGCAATGGAATCCTTGACAGTTAAGATGTTCATAGAATGTAAGTAGATAAGGAATGGATAGAAAGGATATTAGTGAGAATAAGAGTAGGAACTTAAGGTGTGGTGGGTTGGGTGTAGGTGACATAGTGGGAGTATAATGTATAGGATATTGTATAGAGATAAGTCCTGTTTGTGCTCTATGTTAATGACTATTGGGATGTGGGTTATATCACTTTAATGACTTCGATCATGTGATTGCTGGTGTGGTTGGGGGTGTGGCTAGGTTGTTTAAATGTAGATGCACTGGGGGTAGGTGGAATTTGGGGGCAAGGTAGGGGGGCGGAGTGAGCCCATAGGGCGAACGGAGTGGGTAGAGCCAGTGAAGGACTAAACTCTGTCAAAACAATCAGTGGAGTGCTGACTGTTAAGATAAGTTTAAGGGGAGATAATAGACTGGGCAGTTGAGAAATGTATAGTAAAAAATAGAGGGGTATAGTGGATCTACAAGATAGATAAATATATTAGAAATTGGATGCCTGAGAGTTATAAATTAAGATAATAAGATAGTTATTCAAGGAGATTAGATCTGGGAAGAGTGTGCCACCTTGTGGGCAAATGATATATTGCAACTGTGGCTACACGCAGGGCTAGCAGGTCTAGAGGTAAAGGGAGGGAAAACAGGAGTTATATGCAGAGGCTATAAGAGGGGGAAGGTATGGAAGTTGGGAGGAGAGAATGTTTTGGCTGCTGGCTGTCCTGGCTAGGGAGTGTACGTCAAACACCTGGAGTTATTTAACAAATGTATTCTTTACATACAATGGTTTTATTAAACATACTTTCTTGTATCCTTGAGGGAAATGATGCCCAGAGAAAGGTTTGGCTATATTCCTTAGCTTGGGGAAGAGGCAGCAATCTTAGACAGGGCAATATCCCAAACCCTAGTACAGGCCAGGCAGGTTGGAAAGTGGGGTACATAAAGGGAGAGAGAAAAAAAGTGGTGAAGTAATCAGTACGTCGGACACACTTACTAAGCAAATAACAGCTAATGACAGTGTATATGTAATCCCAATAACCAGGTATAATATAGTTACTTTTCTGAAATATTCTATGAAGTTAATACAGTAAAAGTGAAAGGTAGATGCAGTTATCTAATGAAATATACACAATAGGGTCTAAAGAATCAGTATATCAACAGCTATACAGTTCTAGAAACATAGCAGTACAAAAAACACTAAACAGCCATATACTTCTTGGTGCTGATAACAGTTACCCAACATGGACAAGGAGGTAATAGTTTCATGTATAATGCTTCTACACACTACAGTAGTTTAGTTAGTTCAGCAAGTGGCCTCACAGATTTAAATACGCTCTACAAAGAAGCTTCTCCTGATAACATTGTAATTAATGTTACCTAAAGATTCTAAAAGTATTTAATTTTTGAGTCTTCTGCTAAAAAAAAAAATCCAAGAAGAGCTATCAAATCAGTACAGAATACAGCAAAGCTAATGTATATTACATGTCCTTGGTAAACGGCACACAGTTTCTAATTGTAAGTTTAAAAAATAAAAATGCATGCTTATTGTAGAAATGGGCACTATAGTAAGACCCTGTAAAATAAGAAAAACATGTAATCAGAAAGTTTGTGTCAAATGAAATGGAAAAAAAAAAGTTTAGTAGTATTTGCTTGTGTAATATTCTTGCAGGTATAGAAAGCAAGGGGTTCCTATCATATGATTAAAGTCTTAGAACTTCGAATCATCAAAGAACGAACTTTAATGATCGATGTTGTCAAACTGCGAAGCATATAACAGAGATCGCCATAGAGCATGGAAAGGGAAGCTTTCCCTTTACTGCACTGTAGTGCGATCTCGGAGTTGGTATATTTAAGTAGCGGGGGGGGTGCAGGGGGGCTTGCCTCTCTGCATAGAGAGGTTATTTTTTATTTTTTTTTTTTTTATGGTTTTTACTTTTTTATGTATCCCCAGTGGTGCAGTGGTAGTGTTGTTGCCTCACAGCAAGAGGTTCTCAAGTTTGATTCTCGGCTGGAGTGCGGGGAGTGCCTTCTGTGTGGAGTCTGCATGTCCCCCCCATGGTTGGGTGGGCATTCAAAAGACATGTGTAAATGGGCATGCCTTCGTTGAAGGTTGAACGTCGAGCTGGCACCTCGGCGTTCATGAAAATCTACAGCCAATCATTAGCGGACCGGAGTTCCTATGTGGTGACCCCTAACCAGGAAAAGCTGAAAGACAACAACTTTTTTTTTTTTTTTTTATGTGTGTTCGAATTTCCGAAACTTCAGTCATTAAAGTTTGTCCTTTAATGATTCGAAGTTTTGGAACTTCAATCATATGATATAGACCGAAAGTAAGAGGGTCCAAAAGAAATGCTTCCTTTATAGAGGGTGCAAGACTGAATCTGCATAGTTCACACTTTCTTCATACAAATGAAGACAGACAGCTAAAGTTTATATTTAGAAATTTGAATTTCATTTTTTATTTTTGAGTGTGTTAATCCCACAAGGCCTATGGGTGGTGTTCAGGGGTTACTCAAGGTTGCTGCCAGGAGCAGTATAAAATGGAAGATATGAAACTTAAGTAAATAAGTAACTCTCATTTGCAAGTGACTGATCATTTATTGAGAACTTATAGGTTCATAGGTTCATAGGTTCATACTAGGCTATCTGCCCTAGGGCATTTATAAGCCTAGCCAGAGTGTGTTTGGCTTTCGCCACTCCTTGGAATGAGGATACTGTGCCCATTTAGGGTTTAGTTTACTGCGCCTCTGTCTAGCAGTGACACAGAGATGACCCCCGGGGTAAACCTACGATCTCCCATCCACTCATCAAGATTTCTCTTGAAGAGAGTCAGTGAGGGGATCTGCCTAACATGGACTGGGATTCTGTTCCAGAGTGAGGGGAGCCTCTGGGTTATGAATCTGTCCCTCCAGCACGTCCTATTTATTTCTCTGTTGAGGTTCAAATCACTCGCTCTTGTGGCTCTGGTGGATTTGGATTTTCTGAGGTGGAGCATGTCCATTAATTCCGGATTGGACATGGCCTTGTACGTCAGGCATAGATCGCCTCTGAGTAGGTGGTATGCGACTGAATAGAGCTGGAGTTTCTTTAGCCGGGCAGCATATGGCATATGTTTGAGACCCTTGATCCTTTTGGTGAGGTACTTTTGGGGTCTTTCTAACTGCTGCAGGTGTCGGGTAAGGTACATCCCAAATGTGGCATTGTACTCAATTATGGGCCTGATAAGGGAGGAGTAAAGGGGCACAATGACCTCTCTTGATCTAGATGTGAATCCTTTCATGATAAGGTGGGCAATATAGAAGGTCTTTCTAACCACTTTGGCAATGTGAGTGTCAAATGAGAGGTTACTGTCAACTTGGGTCCCTAGGTCCCTGATTACTTCTTCTGTACTTAATGGATTACCACCTATGTGGTAATTTGTGGGTACTTTGTTCTTCCCAAAGGGTATGACTATACATTTGTTGGCGTTTAGTTTAAGGCCATGGCTCTGGCACCAGTTATCCATTTCTATGAGACCTTTTTGAAGGATGCTTGTATCCGCTGGAGAATCAATTATGGCACCCAGTTTGCAGTCATCTGCGAACTTGGTCAGCCATAATCCTCCTATGTTAGCTTGCACTTCAGAAAAATAAATGCCGAACAAGAGAGGTCCCAGGACCGAGCCCTGTGGGATGCCACTTGTGACTGGTTTAGAGTCTGACATGGCTCCAGCAATTCTGACCTTGTGGGTTCTGTCATTGAGCCAGTTTGCAACCCATCTTATGACATAGGGGTTTACATTTAAGCCGGTGAGCTTGTCTATGATGCCTGAGTGGGGTATTGTGTCGAAGGCTTTTGCAAGGTCAAGGTAGGCCGTGTGAACTGCCTTACCCTCATCAATGGCCTTAGTGACTGTTTCAAAGAAGTCGACCAGGTTCAAGAGGCATGATCTGCCCTTGACAAAGCCGAATTGGGTAGGATCCAATGTCTGTAGGTCCCCAATGTTTTTGTTTATGAGTTCCATAATGATCCTCTCCATAGCTTTGCAGACCAGGCTCATCAACCTTATGGGGCGGTAATTTCCAGGGTCTGTAGAGGCACCTCCTTTGTGGAGTGGGACCACTGTTGCTGTACGCCATTCTTTGGGTACATATCCTGTAGTAAGTCTAAGATTAAACAGCAGCCTTATGTGCGGGTTTAGTTCTTCTTGGAGTTCATGTATCACGCAACCCGGGGCACCGTCTGGTCCCATTGATGCTGTGTTTTTAGCTTTGGAGAGGGCGGCTCTCACCTGGGCATCTGAGATGTCAGGGAGGCAACACTCTGCTGAGATAGATATTTGTCCTTTTGGGGGGGAGGGGGGGAATTTGCACTGAACCTGTCTGCCAGTATGTTGGCAATGTCTGTGGGTTCAGTGTATTTTTTGTCATTTTGGACTAATTCTGAGCATATCTGGGAGTTTCCACCCAGGTTTCTAAAATAACTAAAGAAGGCCTTGTGATTGTCTTTAGTGTCTTGTGCAATTCTTCTCTCAAAGTTGGCCTTGGATGACTTTATGAATGATCGTAGTTTTTTGCTAGTACTGATCAGAGATGCCTTCCCTTTTAGGGATTTTGCTCTATCATGTAGTAGCTTCCTTCTTCTGTTGTATATCTTATTAATGGCTGGGGTCCACCAGACAGGACGCCTGCCTTTGGGGGAATGGGTCTTGGTTTTATTTGGGATTGCGTGATCCATGCATTCTTGAAGGTGTCCATAGAATGCGTTTATATAGGATCAGTGGAGTGGGCTGTGGTTTCCACTGGCCCTGGGGCCTTGAAGGATACCACTTCAGTCTTAAGAAGTGTGAAGTCAGATTTTGAGAAATTCTTCACTGTGGTCTTCTGTGCTGGGGGTGGGGGCGGCATATGGATTTCCATTGAGATTAACTTATGGTCTTATACTAAGAAATGTATTCAATTGGGTCATCTCCTGCTGTAAAAGTTGCTTACAGGGAACAGAAAGAAACACAATCTTTTGCATATGTAAATTGCACTGGTCTAAGCATTATTGGTTGAACAAAACTCTAATCAGACTTTGAAGGAATGAAGCTGAAACTCTAGAAATAGGAATCTATATTTAAAGGAGAAATTACTACATTAAAAGGAGTCATGGCTGATATGCATATACTTGTAATCCCATCTCTCCAGATAATGGTTAGTTCCTTACAATAAAGCCAATGCTGTAAATGTGTTAAAAATGCAAGAAAGCTCTATACATTGGAATATTCTGTGCTATGCAGTGGCGGCTGGTGACTTCAAATCAAAGGGGGGCTGCAGGAGACAGCTGAATAGGTGGGGTCAATGGGAATGGGTGTGGCCAACTAGAAAGGGGAGGAGCTATGCTCAAAATCACAAAAACTGTAACTTTAATTAGATACTCTGCCCTGGGTGCCAAACCATCATTATGAGAGTCCAATCAAGACAAAATGAAGTGTAGAAGAAAAAACATATTTCAATCCATTGGCTGCATGACAGCTTACTTAATATCTAGATGGAAACAAAAAGGTTGTGAGGCATGAAAAAATAAATTAATTTTTAAAAAATACATCACTGGAATACCAGTCAAAATCAAGTGTAAGAATAACAAGCAGCACTCAACTCAAACCACTTCTCCTTGCACTCCAGTTCTAATTATAATTTATATTGAGATTTATAAAATTACCAAGTAACATGCTGAAAGTAGCAATCTCTGTGATACCCCCGCTTGTAAAAATGTTTCTTATCCAAAAATGCTGCCTGACAACAACTATCTACTTGTTTCATGGGGAAAACATGATCAAAGTAAAAAATGAAAAGCAAACAGGAAACAAGCTCAAGATAAATTGCTTAAAGGATTCCGGCACAAGTTATGGACCACACATGATAGATTGGCATTCTGTTTAGTTTGCAGGTAAAGCCTGTAATGAGCTCTTAAAATAATGTAATCCTGTCCTTTATTACAAATACTGTTATATGCATTTCAATACCCAAGGCTTATATGTTATCTAGTTATGTAAGTATCCTCTGCATGGCAGCAACAGAAAAGCTTTCAGTGATGGCAATTCTTTAACAGTATGCTTATTAAAACTTACTTGCATCTTACAATCTCAGACAAGCTTACCAGATGGTCATTAAAGCATTGCTACTTAAACACAGAACAACAGGCACTTTCTGAATAATAATAAGCATAAATCAACAGTATAAAAATATGACAGAAACCAGAACATTCTGCAAACTCAAGGACAGATGAAAAGCCATTGTAGTACTTGTGTCTACCTTGGATGGGGGGATAGTCTGCACATTTACACTGCATAACTGCTCCTTGCCTTGCTTGGACACATCCAGAGTCACTACATGGGGGAGTGGGGTGCAACAAGTATGTCACAATTTGAAATGTCTCTGGCTGACTGCGATGGCCCTGACACATTTGTCATACCTCTCAACCTCAGAGCAAGAAATCTGGACAAAGCCATACATAGAAGTGGGACAAAGGCCCAAAAATAAGGACAATTTTTAAATATTGCTCTTATAAACATAGAAAGATAATGGAATAGTAGGTCTTGCATTAGTATGAATTTTCTGAAGGGTATGAAATCTGAAACTGAAATGTCTGTCATTATTTTCTAACTTCAGTCTTTAATGATTTGCCATTAATTTGCCAAAAAAAAAACACAATTTTATGAAAAATGGACAAAAAATGTGATTCAAAAATATAAAATAGCCACACAATACAGCTGGGAACCTGTCAAAGAAGGGACACTTTTTTAATATTAGTACTGCTAACTTGAGCAGCTGACAAAATAAAAGAATCTACATGCATTTCTGAAATAAAAGTAATCTATAACTGATTATTACAGTTATTTATTAATTGTAAACCCTCCATGGTTTCTTCCAAAATTGCCATTTTGCGGAGGGATTATTAGGGGAAGAGCAACATTTTGAGCCAAAATCAGGGACAGTTGAGAGGTTTGGATATGCCTAATTCTATAAAGCAATTTATTTGCATGTACCTCTCAACCTGTTAATGCAGGAAATCTGGACAAGGCCAAATATATGGGGGGGGGGGGACATATAAACAGTACTAAAATTGCTTTCGTATAAACTGAGACAGCTGATTGAATAACAGTTCTTGCTTTAGCATGCATTTTTCTGAAGGTTGTGAAGTCTGAAACTCAGTGTCTGTCATTATTTAGTGACTTCATTCCTAAATGATTTGACAGAAAACCACAAATTTTATGAGGAACAAACGAAAAATAAGAAGCAAAAATCTATTCATTCTGCAAAAATCTGGACAGTTGAGAGGTATAGTTCAGCCAGGGCTGTCTTTGAGTTTGCTGCCCTTCCCCCCTCACAAAATCATGGTCGAATGGAGCTTCCCCCCCTACAGCCATTCCAATGAACCATTACTTGGCTATTTCATCCCATTTACCATAAACACTAATGTGCATACTGCTTTACTTCTGCAATGATTTGGACTTCATTTAAAAGTTTTATTTTGCATTTTACAGCACAAACACTAATAAAATATCATATCTGCTAAACAATGCAATGCAGTCTCACAATGAGAACAGACTTAGCATTAAAATTTATCTGCCCTTGAAAACTCACAATCACTGAAACAGCATTGAAACCCACATTCAAAGAAAATACATTTTGCCAGTGACAGATTAACTTTGGGTTTGGGGTGTTTTCAAATCACAGGCCCCTTGCACACGAAACATACACATGCTCTTTCATACACACTCCTGATTGTATTAAATTATATTCCTTGTACAATACAGTACAGTTTTAGAGGGTGTTTTAAATTTATTATTTTGAAAATTTTCCAGTAAACAATGAAACAAAATGCATGCACCAGTAAGGACAAAACTGCCCAATTCAGAACATTTCCATCATAAAAGTCTACTCAAACTTCTACAGTCCACCAGTATCAGTACATATGCACAATCTCTGAAGAAGTAAAAGTCATCTAAATAATTCCACATTAAAGAGATCTGTAACTAATGAAGAGGTTGCTGCTAGCAAACAAGTTTGTATTTCATTGTTTCATCTACAAATAAAGTGCTCGTTACCCTTGAGGAATAAATTGCCTATCTTACACTAAAAAAATGATACGCTAGCAATATTGCAATAGGGAATGGATGGCAAACTGATAACAGGTTCATAGTTGCTAGGTATCTTCACATCCACCCCTTTTGCAACACAGTACAGTATCAGAAATGCATCTATCTTCTGTGGGAGTAGAACCCACAGCCTTCTGCATCAAAAGCAAGTTTACTACCTGTTGTGCTATTAACAATGCAAGCAGACACAGCATAAGCAGCACTAAACTTTTGCTCCCCTGCAGCTCTCAGCTCCTTGTAAAATCTACTCACACAGTTGTATCTCTGAACTTTGCAGCACAAAGAAATCTGGAAAAAGCCAAAGTTTATTGTGGGGGGGGGGGACAAAAGCCCAAAAACCAGGGAAACATTTTAAACATTGTTTGTATAATGTTGGAAAGTTGCTAGAATAAAATGCTGTGTTACCACCATACATTTCACTGCCAAGCCTTAAACCCAGGACCCTGTGCAAACAGTCAGAGCAACATACCACTATGCCAAATCAGCTGTGTTGTGAAAGAGGAAGGCGGAAACTTAAATTGCTACCATTTAGTGAATTCAGTTCTTACCATAGCACAGCTGTCAACCTCTTAGCACAAAACACCTGAACAAAGCCAATAATGGGTGAATACAGCCCCCAAACATTCAGTGAATTCAGTTCTCACCATAGCTCTCAACCTCTTAGCAAAAGACACCCAGACAAAGCCAGTAATGGGGGAATATAGCCCCAAAACATATTCAGTGAATTCAGTTCTTACCATAGCTCTCAACCTTAGCACAAAACCTGGATGAAGCCAGTAATGGAGGAATACAATCCCAAACATAGGGACAAATTTCAAATATCCATCTTATACACTTAAAAAATTGCTAGAATAAAAGCTTTTGTGTTACCATGCACTTTCTGAAGAATATGAAGTCTGATATTCAAATGCGTGTCATTTTTAACATTTGTTAACCAGGAAATTCTGACTTGGAACAAAAGCTAATTTTTATCAGAGGCCCAGGGAGAAACACTCCAGACAGACACATGTCTTTGTAAGATGGGAGGACACTAGAGGAAACAAAAACAGGTAGGGCATACAGACTCCATGCACTTGAATGCTTCGTAATCTGGACTGCTGCTGAGACAGTCTGTGCATGCTCTAGACTGTCTCAGCAGCAGTCCGGATATCAGAAATGCTAGTGTGCATGCGCGAAAGTCCACTATTTGCGATCGTTTTTTTCTTTTTTTTCTTTTGTGTTTTATTTTATTTTATTTGACTTTCTTTCTTATTTTACAGCTAGGGGGGCTGCAGTCTGGCAGTCCAATAGTACAGGCCGCCCTTGGTGCTATGTATTAATATTAATTGGTATGAACAATGCACCAGTGTGTTCTGAGCAAATTAAATACTGGAATGTGAGAGATAACATTGTGTCACAAATGTATCAATATAAATTGGATGTGTGCCTTTGATAACTGAACCAAGATTTACAAAATGCAATTACAGCAGAATAGTATTGAGTGTTGGAATTAGTTGCATTGTGGTTGTCTAGTGTCAGACTAATGCCATAAGGTCATTCTGTAGCATTGAAAATATTTATTTATTTCTATTTGTTTACCGGGGCAGTGCACTGAGTAATGTTGACCAATTTCATGCTCAGCCTGGGTGAAATACAAAACATTTCACAAAGAAAAAAATACAGAAATGTAAGCAATAGCAGAACAGTTCAGACTAATTACATAGTAAAAAACTGTGTATATACATTCCAGTGAACAAGCACAGTGGATTGTACAACCAAGCAGATTGTAATGTACGATATATACATTAGTTTCTAAAGTAGGTCAAGCTTCTTTGAATCTTGAGAGAGGAGAAGAGACCCTGAAAGGAAGTGGGTTAGGTAATATGTCTTGCGTTGAAGCAGGAGCATTTGGCTTGGATGAAGAAGTGCTTTTGGAGTTGCAGTCTGAATTTGGAGTAAGTGTTGATTTGTCTTATTGTCAATGTGGAGAGCTTGCAAAGCATAGGTACCTGAGAGGAGAAAGCATGTGCGCTATGTGGAGTTTGATTCTAGGGATAATAAGAGTCAGTGTGACTTGTGAGCAGTATCTAAGATTATAGAAAGAGGGTTTTTTTGTGAAGTCTAGCTGCAAAGGGAGTGAATGTGTGGGAGATGGAAACGTTTGTATAGTTGGGATCCTAAAAGTAGGTTAGATGGTTGTTTTATGGGTGCCCATTTGCTTTTTTTACGGTGATAGAGGGATGATGAGACAGAGAGAGAGGTGAGTCGGTAAAGAATCAGGAGATGCTGTTAGAGATAGTGTGGAGTGTGGCAATGTTTTTCTATGACAGCACTTTGGTCCCTAACTGATCACATCCTGCTAAAGTCTGATAGTGGCCTCCTAACAGGTGCCCTATTTATAGGCCTGAAAAAAGCATTTGACCTCATTGACCACTGTATTCTCTAAAACAAACTAATTGAAATTGGTATCAATCCAGATACTGCTCCCTGATTTAAAAACGTCTTCACTGACCGACACTTCAGATTTAAAATAGGATACTCCCCAACAGTAGCTGTCAGGTAAGTGGATCACATGGAGTCAAAGACAAGCAAGAAGAAGATCCTGAGGTCATTTTTTTTTTGTATATTGAATGTCAGCTTCCAGCTTGGCACCAAAAATGTGAAAGTGCTGCACTTGAGACTGAGTGTCCTGTACAGTAGCTTCCCCTAGTGTTTAGTGCCTTCCCCATTCCCATTCGCATCCCAATGCCCATTCTGCTGTTGGTGCAGACAGTTCCTGAGGCTAACAGTTCCCTGCCACGTTCATGATGCCTGACTGCCTATACTAGTTAAGTTCAACTTTTAATATGGCTTTTTGGCCTTCCAGGAGGTGGTTCTGTTGTGCTGCTGTCTGTGTTTATCTCTGCGAGCGTGTATGTGCGTATGGGAGCGATCAAAAAAGCAAAAGTTGTGTGTGTTTATGTTGCTGTCTGCGTGCGTGTGTATGAATGAAAGCATGCACAGTATTGATTGGTGGTGCACCTCATGAATGAACAAACAGGTCAGCTAGGTGGGCAGGAGGAAGCTCAAAGATTTCCAGAGGTAGGGAGCAAAAATAGTCGCCATCCTCAAAACAAACTAAACAAAAAGAAAATAATATTTAATATTCAATATTCACTATAATCTAAGCTGTTCTAACCACATAGACATCACAGTGATCAAAAATAAATAATTTTTCAGCACTGTAGCTATATCTTTTATACTGGTTAATGACTGAAGTTGCTAAAAAGTGACAGACATTTGAGTTTTAGACGTCATATCCTTTAGAACAAATGCATACTAACAGAAATCCTGTTATTCTAGCAATTTTATAAGTTCATGAGAGCAATATTTATAATCTGTCCCTATTTATTTTAGGCTTTGTCCAGATTTCTTGAGGTTGAGGTTGAGGTGTGTGTGTGTGTGTGTGTGTGTGTGTGTGTGTGTGTGTGTGTGTGTGTGTGTGTGTGTGTGTGTGTGTGTGAGAGAGAGAGAATGGGAGAGAGTGAAATGCCTTAGTTAGCATTAGCAGTGGAATTTATTTTCAAATGCTGTCTGCTTAAAATGTGCAACTGTTTTGTTTAGCAAATGGCATCATTATGGTATAGAATTTTAAAGCACCGTTAGCAGCACAGCAGGTAGGATACTTGCATCTTGATGTAGAGGGCTGTAGGTTCTACTCTCACAAAATGTAGATTTGTATTTTAAGGAGGTGGTGTACTGCAGTCATTAGTATGTCCTCCTTTGGGTGAGATGCCTAGTAACTATGAACCTATTTTTCAACTTGCCACCCATTCCCTATTGCAATTTACCAGCTTAACACTTTTTTTTAATCTAACATAGGCAATTTATTCTTCAAGGGCAACAAGAACTGAATTTGTAGATGAAACACTGAAATATAAAGTTATTTTCTAGCAACAACCTCTTTATTAGTTTCAGATCTCTTTAATGCAGAATTATTCAGATGACTTTTACTTCTGCAGAGATTGTTTATATTGACTGATATTGGTGGAGTGTAATAAAAGAAGTTTGAGTGACCTTTTATGGCTGAAATGTTCTGAATTGAGTAGTTTGCCATTATTGGTTCATATGTTTTGTTTCATTGCTTACTGGAAAAATGTTAAAATCTATGAATTTAAAGCACACTCTTAAGTGGTGCTGTATTATACAAGGAATATAATTCAATTATTAAATATTATAATTAATACAATCACGAAGGTGAATCAAATAACTTTTGCATGGTCCTAACAATGTGTGCAAGGGGGCCTATGATATGAAAACAGCCCATAGGTAAACTTAATCTGCCACTGGCCAAATGTATTTTCTTTGAATGTGGGTTTTGATGCTGTTTCAGTGAATGTGAGTTTCAAAAGTAGAGAAGTTTTAATGCTAAGTGTGTTTTCATTGTAAGACTATTGCTTTGTTTAGCAAACGTCTATCAGTCTTTGCGCTATAAAATTTGAAATAAAACTTGTAAATTAAATCCAAATATCTGGTAGTCATTGCAGATGTAAAGTATAAAACATTATGCATACTTAGAGTTTTCAACAATGTTTATGGCAACTGGGTTGAAATAGACAAGTAATGGGACACTGGAATGTCTGCGTGGGGGGGTGCATTGGGGCAGCTGCATGGTGGGGGCTATGGGTTTGCACCCCCTTGAAAAAATCCTGTGGGCTTCCCTGGCCAGAATCCATGCTGTTTGGAGGGCAGCAGGTGGTCCTGCTGGATATAGATGGACACCTGGGTGCAGACCATCTTTTCGAGAAGCTTGTCCAGAATTGGGAGCATTGATATTGGACGGTTGTGGGGGGTATCTTTTGGGTTGGTTTGCTTTTGGATATATTTAATTAGAACAGTTTTCCAATGGCATGATGTTTTGTGTGAGACCTAAATCATATATGCATTTGAGAGGAACACATAGATGCTCTCTATAGTTGGTATAGAAACCAGTAGTTTATGTTGTTGGATCTAGGAGGGTGTCAGTGGAAATATTTACAAGTAGAACAGAGACTTCTTTGAGACATACACATTTGAAGTGAAACTGTGGAATGAATGGTAGCAGGATGGGCAAAGGATGATTTGTAGGAGGTGTGGAGTCTATTGATGGCAGATTGCCAAACTCTTTAAGGACATCTTATAGAGACAGTTTTGCTGTACCATATTTAATGATGTTTGTAGACAGGGTGTCACAAGGAGATTTTCTTCCTGTACGTAGGTTAGCTTCTTTCTAAAAGTGTTTGGGGAATGTAAGAGGGTAATATGTTTCTTGGTTTGGATATTTCTTTTGTGCCTTCTGATGGATTGATTTATAGTTAGGTTACACAAGACTATAAAGGAGGTTCAGTTGTGGGGGTCTGGTTCCCTTTTTGACATGCTTCATTCCTGAGAGTTAAAAGATGTTTGAGTTCAATGGATAGACATTCAGTTTTTGGGGGTTTATAATCCTGTGGATAAATGGGAAGAATTTGTCGTGCAACTGGAGTTGAAAGATGGTTAGGCTTACAGCTGCTGTATTGGGTCATGTAAGACGCGTTCCAGTTTTGGCCTGTAAGAAAGGTTTTGAGTTTATCTACATTTATGCTGCTCTCATTTCTGAAGGCTTTTAATATTGGTGGTAGTTTTATAGGATTGCTGACAACTGTAAAGTTGATTGGACAGTGATTGCTTAGTGATAGTGGCAGAATGTTTATGCTGGTGATGGAGTTTGGTATACTTGTAATAATCAGGTTGTGTATGGATTGTTTGGGGGAATCTGAGGTTACGTCTTGTTGTTTTTTTATGAGTTGAAGGAGACCTAGTTCTGCTAGGAAGGTATCCATGTCAGGTGAAAGAGGGCCAAGATAATAAAGACTGAAGTAGTCCAGAATGATTATGTTATTATTTTTGGGGCAGTTATTAAGGATGGTAGTGATGAGTGATTTGAATTTATATATGGAAGCAGGGGGTGGTAGAAAAACTGTTGTGATAAGTAGTGGTCTGACTTTGTGAGTTGGAAATTTTAGGAGAATCCATTTAGGACAGGAGTCTTAGGGGAAGACTCCTTGGGCAATGACTTTTGGACTTAGGCTATTTTTATAATGAATTAGACAGCCTCCACCTAATCATTTGCCTGATCTAGCATCATTGCCATGCAAGTAAGATTTTAGAATGTGTTGGACGTTGGGGGAGTCTTTTTTGATTCAGGATTCTATGACTTCTAGAATGTCTGGATTGGGCTGGGAAATAAAAGCACTTATGTGGTCTAGCTTGTTTATGATGCTATGTGCATTGAGAAGAGCAGAGGCCAGTGTAGGAAGGGAATAGTTCTGATGTTGAGGAAAGGAAGTTATTGGCTGGGTTCAATGTTACTGTTAAGAAGGAGAATAAACTTTATGGAGGATAGTCTGAATGAGGTCTAAACTTTATGGAGGATAGTCTGAATGAGGTCTTTGGTGTTTTTAGGCAGAGAGGATCTGAAAGTTTGACTGCTGAATCTTACACTAAGGCACTGTACAAGCACATCCACTGATGCATGAATCGTGCCATCCCAAATAGAACCAAGACACTCTCCGCAAAAAAAAGGAATCCAATCTGGTGGTCCCCTGCCATAAACAAACTACACAACAGAAGGAAGAAACTGTTGCAGAAAAGAGAAAAATCCCAGGATGCAAAAAACTCCCTTACCAACCTCAGTAAGAAGCTGAGATCCCTCATAAAATCCTCTAAAGCTAGTTACGAAAATGAAATTGCCAAAGATTCCAAAGACAACCACAAGGCATTCTATTGTTATGTCAAGAATCTAAATGGGAATGCTCATATGTGCTCTGAGCTACAACAGAATGTCATTAAATATACTGATCCCAAGGATATTGCCAATATCCTGGCAGTTCGATTTAGTACCAACTTCACCCCCCTCTCACCACCTAAAGGGTCCATCTCAATACCAAAATATTGCCAAATTCCGGTAATCACGGCCACACAGGTAGAAACTGCACTCTCCAACGCTAAGAATACAGCATCCATGGGACCAGATGACATCCTGGGCTGTGTACTACATGAACTACAAAATGAACTGGCACCTCACCTAACTGCCATGTTTAATCATAGCCTCAACTCAGGCTTCGTGCCCACTAAGTGGTACACAGCTACAGTTATCCCACTCCACAAGGGGGGATCCACCTTGGATCTCGGGAACTACCATTCCATCAGTCTGACGTGCCTGATCTGCAAGGGCATGGAACGCATTATCATGGAACTTATAAACAAAGACATTGGCAACCTTCAAACACTGGACCCCACCCAGTTTGGGTTTGTGAAAGGCCGATCTTGTCTCCTGAACCTGATTGACTTCTTCGAATCAGTCTCCAGAGCTGTGGACAAGGGTAACGTGGTCCACACAGCCTATCTGGACCTCGCCAAGGCCTTCGACACCATCTCCCAGTCTGGAATCATATATAAATTTACTAAGCTGGGCATAAATCCCTACATCACTTGATGGGTTGCCAACTGGCTTACTGACAGGACCCAGATTGTAAAAGTAGCTGACTCCAAATCCAGCTCCAGACAAGTGACAAGTGGAGTACCTCAGGGTTCAGGCCTGGGACCACTCTTGTTTGGCATCTACTTCTCTGAAGTGCAGGCCAACACTAAGAGACTAGGCTAACAAAGTTCGCAGATGACTGCAAACTGGGTGGCATTATTGAATCCCCAAATTATGTAGATATTGTACAAAAGGGCCTTACAGAAACAGATGCTTGGTGCCAGAGCTGTGGGCTCAAGCTTAATGCCAAGAAATGTATAGTTATCCCCTTTGGGAAAAACCATGTACCCATGAATTACCATATAGGTGGCAGTACACTAAACACTGAAAGTGTGATGAGAGACTTAGGCACACAGGTGGACAGTGGTCTCACCTTCGATAACCACATAGCCACAACAGTCAGGAAATCCTTCTATGTGGTACACCTCATCACTAAAGGCTTTTTATCCAGACAAAAAGAGGTCATTGTCCCACTGTACTCATCCCTCATTAGATCCATTATAGAGTACAACGCCCCATTTGATATGTATCTCACAAGACATCTGCAGCAGCTGGAAAGGCCTCAGAAATACCTCACTAAAAGAATCAGAGGTCTAAAGCAGATGCCCTATGCTGACCATCTAAAAAAAACCTCCAGCTATACTCTGTGGCATATCGTCTACTCAGAGTTGATCTCTGCTTAACATACAAGGCCATGTCAAACTCTGAGCTGTTGGACATGCTCCACTTACAGAAATTCCAATCCCTCAGAGCCACACAATCCAGGGATCTAAACCTTGTCATCACAATGCTGGAGGGATAGGTTCCTGACCCAGAGACTCCCCATACTCTGGAATAGACTGCCCATACATGTCAAGCAGAGTGCCTCCTTGGCCATCTTCAAAAGGAACCTTGACGATTAGATGGGAGATAGGAAATTCACCCCAGGGATCATGTCAGTCACCCTGCTAGACAGGGGTCCAGGGAAGTAAATATTGTGGGAATAACTATCCAGGGAATTGTTATGGCTAGGTTTGTATAGGCCCTAGGGTCGATAGCCTAGTACCAACCTATGAACCTATGAATATGTTTCTGAGTCTTAGTAATCCTATAGAAGAGTAGCCCTGATGGTGGTGAACTGAAGAGTAGGTCTGGTCTGATTACTGAAGTGAGGGTTGTAGTGGTGGTTTGGTGGTGAGGAAGTTATGGAAGTAGGGTTTATACATAGTGCTATGAGGACTGATTTGTGTAAGTGTTTTATAAAGATGTTTGTTATTGGTAGTAGGGGGTAAGGGAGTGAAGAGGAAAGAAGAAAGAGCTAGAACTGGGTAAGTTATGGAAAAAGGAACATATTAATGATTGGATGCGTGTGTTTTTTTCTACAGGAAGTTATAAGTGGGAGTTAAGACTTCCAGTAATATTGTACTACTGACTATAAGGATAATGAGATGAGAGGGTTACGTGGCTTTATGGTGGTATCTTTATAACAGGTGTCTTGAGGGTGTGACAGTGGGTAGAAATCAATAAAACTGAAGTAAGACAACAAGCTCATTCCAGAACTTCTAGAATGAAATGTCTAGCTTGAACACACATGTAATAGCCTGACATGGATAATGATGCAGAAAAATAATTAAAACTGTGTAATAAATGTAAAACAAAGTACAACACTGTAAAATCATAACAGTAGACGCCCTTCTTTTCACTGTTGCAATATTCATAACATGTGGGACCTCCTGCCAAGGATAGCCTAACGTCTGTCCAGTATACTAAAGCCTTTACATCCTAATAGCATCATACATCAGACATTTGCCCCCCAGAAAGGCATAGGGCTTAAAGGTGACGTGCAAACTCTCCATACTCAGAACTGACATTCTTCAGGAGAGCTAGAGCCATCCCATTCGAAAGGCGACCATGCTCATATAGAGGGAAAATGAAACAGAAGAGAGAGAGAGTCAAAGATTCCTTGGCCATTAAAGAGCTCCTAACAGAAGAAAGAAAACAAAGCAGGCAGGAGAACGGGTCCGAATATTGCAACCATGGAAAGAAGGACATCTACTGTTATGGTAAGATTTTACACAACTGTACTATGTCCTTCCATATCACTGTTGCAGTATTCATAATATGTGGGAGATTACCAAAGCTACTGAAAAGGATGGGAGGTGGAAGGCACAGAGCAACCCTCAACAAACCCACGAAGGATAACCCTGGCAAATCCTTCCTTGGCCCTGGAAATGGCATCCAACTTGTAATGTTTAATAAACGTGTGGACAGACGAACAAGTGTCAGTTTAAAAGTTGGATCTAGCATTCAAACCCTTGAAGAAAACTTCAGAAGAAACTACTGCCCTCATAGAATGAGCCCTAACTGAAGCAGAAAGCTATTTACTATGAAAGGAATGACAAAATGAAATGGCCTTAGAAATCCTGGAGGAGATAGTTTGCTTAGAAACTGCCAAACCTGGTGTCCTGGTATAAAAGGAAACAAAGAGTGACTCAAATTTGTGGCTAGCCTTTGTCTTATCCAAATAATATCTGAGCTGTCTATGAAAATCCAAGATGTGAAGAACCTTCTCGCTAGTAGATTGTGGAGAAAGAAAAAGGAAGGAAGCTGGATAGACTGATTAAGAGATGACTTATTCACTACTGTGGGCATAAATGAAAGATTAATATGCAGAGAGACCCTGTTTCTATGAAAAATCAAAACAGGGAGGAATAGTCATGAGAATCTGAAGTTCAAAAACTCTCTTGGACGAAGTAAGGGCAGCCAATAAAGGAGTGCTCCAGGTGCAGTGTTGCAAAGAAGAAGAAGAAGAGCTGGGCTCAAAAGGAGCCTGAGTCAGACTTCCAGGACAAAATTAAGGTCCCAAGAAGGGAAAATAGGTTTTCTTGGAAGTCGGATATAAAGTACACCTTTAAGGAATAGTTTGACCTCAAAATGAGATGCCAAAGGAAGGCTCAAGGGCAAACAAGCACTGATTGCTGACAAGTAAGCTTTCACAGAAGAATATGCTAAGTCAGCATGGAGCAGTTCACAAAGCTAAGAACAGACCAAAGGGACCTTATTAGAAAAGGGATCCTGGTGGTGCTTGAGACACCAAACAGAAAATCATTTCCATTTAGCCATATAAAACTTTCTGGTCCTCAGAAAAGTGGCATATAAATGGGATCAAAATCCTATTACCCAAAGTGTCAATTGAAGAGTGGACAAGTGACAGTGAATGAGAGACCCCTTTTCTTGTGTGAGATGATCAATCCAGTGAGGTAACTTGTGATGATTGCCCCTGGCCAGGTGAAAGAGGAGGTGGAACGACTGTTGTCTGGGCCAAAAGGGTGGCACTAGCAAGATTCTTGGAGAGCCCTTCCTGATTTTATGCAGGACCATAGGAAAAATATTAAGAGGAAGGTAAGCATACAGGAGCATCCTCTTCCAAGAAAAGGACATGGCATTCACCTTCCAAGTCAGATGATTTGGGACTCTGGAACAGAAGTGAGAAAGTTGCCTGTTCAGAGCAGAGGCAAATAGATCCACTTGAGAAATATCCCACCGATGTTCTATGCCCTGAAACACCTCTCTGTGAAACATCCATTTGTAAGGTTGTGTCAAGGACTTGCTCAGGGAGTCTGCCACTAAATTGTGCTCTAAAGGGATGTATATCACCTGAAAGGTTATTTGATTGTGGATAGCCAAATCTCAGGCATGAAGGGCTAGTCTGCAACAAAGATAAGACCTTATGCCCCCCTGTTGGTTGATGTATCTTGCCCTCACCCAAAATGATGCCAGCATATGAAGAAATAATGATCAGTTTCAACAATTGGTTAAACTACTGATGTCATTCAAAGGGGATCCAGTACTTGTTAGCCTGGGACGACATGCTTGACAAGCCACATTGCTTCGCCAGAGATGGCTTGCACCTGTCGCCCCTGGGCTTTCGAATACTGTCCAAGACTCTTGCCGCCCCAATACTGCCTTTTTTAGGCAAGGCTCAAAAGACAAACCCGCCCCCATAAACAACAATAATAAACAAAAACTGAGGGTAATGCTGCTCAACGCCAGAAGTCTAAACCTCAAAATGCACGCACTCAAGGCTCTCCTTGGTATGGAAGAAATTGACGTATGTGCAGTGACAGAAACCTGGTTCAAGGCTCCAGAGAGCATCCCAGCACTACCAGGCTATAACTCCTACCATACCTTTAGGTCCCAAAACCAGGACCGGAACACAAAAGGAGGAGGTGTGTCCATATTCATCAAGAACACCCGCACCTCCAGGTTAGTAGCATAGCACGCGGAATCTTAGACCATCCAAGTGCAATTGACAGCGGGTAAATTGACTGTTAAATTTATAGCTTGCTGCAGATTTCCCACCTTGTCTCAGGACCCTCACGCAGCATTCCTGAGAACATTAGAAAGTATGAAGATTCTATCCAACACCATGCTACTGGGTGACTTCAACTATACAAACATTGACTGGGAAAACTACTCAAGCTCAAACGCCCTAGCCCAATGCTTCCTTTAGTTTATAAACTCAAACGCCCTTGAACAGCTGGCCACCACTCCCACAAGAGGTGACAACATACTGGACCTGATCATCACTAACATGGGGAACCTATGTTCCACATCTGAGGTAAGCTCATCATTGGTAAGATCAGATCACAAACTAATCACACTGGACATCCACATCCTGACCCCCCCAGTCAAGGAAATCCAGGTAAAACATTTCTCTAAAGCCAACTTCACACTCTTCAAGACTGAGATGGGAAGTTTCAAAGCTCCCAATCAAATGGAAAATGATGACCCATCGGCAGAATCCTTTACAAGTGCATTCTATGAACACCTTCAAGAATGCATGGACCAAGCCATCCGTAAAACCAAGATCAACTCCTCAAAAATGAGGAAGGCAGTCTGGTGGACCCCAGCCATAAATAAACTTTACAACAGAAGGAGGAAACTCCTGCAAGATAGAACAAAATCCCAAAATAAGAAGGCATCTCTGATTAACATCAGTAAAAAAACTGTGCTCCCTCATTAAATCATCCAAGGCCAACTTCAAAGAAAAATAGCCAATGACTCTAAGGATAACCACAAGGCCTTCTTTAACTATGTCAAGAGTCTAGGGGCAAACTCTCAGATATGCTCCGAGCTAGTGCATAATGGCCATAAATACACTGAACCAACCGACATTGCCAACATCCTGGCTGACAAGTTCAGTGCAAACTTCACCCCCTCCTCTCCACCAAAGGGGCTAGCACCCATCCCAGAAGAATGTGGTGCTCCAGATATCTCAGACACACAAGTAAAGACAGCCCTTGCAAAGGCCAAAAACACAGCATCAGTGGGACCAGATGCTATCCCAGTTGGGAGGGTGGCCTAATGGTTAAGGTGTTTACCTTACAAACACAAGGTGCAGGGTTTGAGTCTCTCAAGAGATAGTGGCTAGGGCTAAAAAATGGCTAAAGGGGCAATTAGCCTAGTACTAATCTATGATCTATGATCTAGTACTAATCTATGATCTATGATCTATTATCTTACACGAGCTTCAAAATGAACTAACCCCCCATCTCAAATCACTATTAAAACTCAGCCTCTCTACAGGCTATGTACCCAAAGAATGGCGTACAGCAACAGTTGTACCACTCCACAAAGGTGGTGCCACAACTGACCCTGGGAACTATCTCCCTATAAGCTTGACTAGCTTGGTCTGCAAAGCCATGGAACGCATTATCATGGAGCTCATTAACAGGGACATTGGGAACCTCCAGACAATGGACCCCACCCAGTTCGGCTTTGTTAAAGGCAGATCTTGCCTCCTGAACTTGGCCAACTTCTTCGCAACAGTCACCAAGGCCATAGATGAAGGGAAGGTGGTCCACACAGCATATCTGGACCTTGCTAAGGTGTTCAACACCATCCCACACTCAGGAATCACAGACAAGCTCACCAGCTTAAATATCAACCCCCATGTCACGAGATGGGTTGCCAATTGGCTCTCAGACAGAACCCACACGGTAAGAGTGGCAGGTGCCATGTCTGACTCTAAACCAGTCACAAGCGGAGTCCCACAGGGCTCAGTCCTGGGACCCCTCCTGTTCGGTATATATTTCTCTGAAGTACAGGCAAAGGTGGAGGGACTGTGGCTAACCAAGTTTGCAGATGACTGTAAATTGGGTGCAATAATTGACTCTCCAGCTGACACAGACATCCTGCAAAAGGGTCTCACAGAGACAAACACCTGATGTCAAAGTCACGGCCTCAAGCTAAATGCCAAAAAATGCATAGTAATCCCATTTGGGAAAAACAAAGTACCTACAAACTACCACATAGATGGGAATCCACTAAGTACAGAAGAAGTAATTAGGGACCTGGGTACCCAAGTAGATAGCATGCTCTCCTTTGATAACCACATAGCCAAAACGGTCAGGAAATCCTTCTATGTGGCACACCTGATCACAAAGGGTTTCTCATCCAGATCCAAGGAGGTGATTGTGCCCCTTTACTCCTCACTCATTAGGCCCATAATAGAGTACAATTCCCCATTTGGGATGTACCTCACTAGACACCTGCAACAACTAGAAAGACCACAGAAGTACCTCACTAAGAGGATTAAGGGCCTTAAACAATTACCATATGAAGCACGACTAAAAAAGCTCCAGCTCTTCTCAGTCGCTTACCGTCTGCTCAGAGGTGACCTATGCCTGACCTATAGGGCCAGGTCAAACCCTGAACTAATGGACATGCTTCACCTCAAAAAAACGAGATCCCTCAGAACCACTCGTTCTAGCGACTTGAACCTATGTACAACAGTAACCAGGACATGCTGGAGGGATAGATTCCTGTCCCAGCAACTCCCCTCACTCTGGAATAGAATCCCAATCCATATTTGACAGAGCTCCTCTCTGACCCTCTTCAAGAGAAATCTTGATGAGTGGATGGGTAATTGTAAGTTCTACCCTGGGATCACTTCAGGAGCCCTGTTGACAGAGGCCCAGGTTACTAATCTAATGGTGAGGCGAAAGCCATCACTCTGTGGCTAGGCCTATAAATGCCCATGGGCAGATAGCCTAGTACTTACCTATGAACCTATGAACTTATGTACCACATGACTGTGGTGCTGTCTGTAAAAACCTTTAAAGGGCTTGGACACCAAAAAGAATGGAATGCCTGAAGAGTAAGAATGAGCTCCCTCATTTATTTTATATTGATGTGGTTTGACCACTTGTGAAGCAGCCATAGACCCTGAACCCTCATATTGTTGGAATAGGCTTCCCACCCCAGATCAGACATGTCTGTGAATAGCTGGTGAGTGCAGATAGGAGTCTGAAAAGGCAGTCTTGGAGTGAGGGAGATCTACTGAATCTACCAGCGCAATATGAGTCTGAGACAAGGAAGTAAGGGAACTGGAAACTCCAGAGGGTGGCATTGTTGGAGCCAAACTATCTTTAGGTACCACTGAAGTTTTCATATGTGAAGCTTGGCAAAGAGGAGCGTGGGAATGGTAGATGTCATGAACGCTGGGATTCTGAGAAACTCCCTTGCAGGAATGAGAGAAAGGGGAAGCAAAGATTATAAGGTTGTCAGCGACAGAACCTTGGAAGAAGGAAGAGAAGCTAATATTGGAATGGTTTTAATTCAGTCTGGGTGGCTTTATCAGCGAAAATATGCTTAGGAACCCTTTTTCCCTTTAGACGGCTGACAAGGTTGCCTATGCACAATGGAAGGCATAGAAGGATGAAGGATGTTTTTTCTGAAAATTGGGTATGGTAGAAATAAAGATTTGCTTGATATCCTGCATCACTTTACCAAAGCTGTACCAAAGAGATTCTGATTGTCCAAAGAAGCATTTAGGAGCTTGGCCTTAGTATCATCAGGTAAAGCCTGGAGGCAAAGACAAAAGTACCTCCTCATAACTGAACCAGAAGCAGCAGCACTGCAGGATGCATCAGCTACATCATAACTTCATTTGCTACAGTGACGGGCAACCTGAGAAGTGGAACTTAATAAGGAGGAGGTAACATTCTTTCCTTCAGAGTCAGGAAGGGTTTGCTATGGTAAGGTTGAAGTGGGATTGGTCGAACCCACTTCACTTGAAGTCCGGAGGCCAAACAGCGACAATGTCGAACCTGACATTGTCGAACTATGAATCTCGCCCCTATCTCAACCCATGTTAAAGCCCGTTCTGAGGTCAAAGTCGAGTTGTATTTTGACAATGTTGGGATTCGACATTGTTGCTTTCCTGGATGTGGGTTGATGATCCCATCATTTGATGGGGTCCGGTTCGACCTTATTATAGTAAACCATCAGAGGATCTGACCCCCTCTAAGCTGTGACAAAAGGTCCAACATATACTTGGTCGTATGGGTTTGATTACATTGTAGGCCAGAGTGGCAGAAGTGTACACTAATTCCCTGACCTCTCCATAGCCCCATTGTCTTTTTCAGAATGAGATTGCAAGAGGGGAAAAAGCTTGGCTGGCTTGTCATCAGAAAGAGAGACCACAACAAGGTCTGAAGAAGGACTCTTGTAGAGGTACTTAAATGCCTCAGGCAATTTATAAAAATGGTCACTCTTCTAAGGTGATGGAGGTTGGGAATTAGGATCCAAAGAATCAGCTGCAGAAGGATACAGCAATGCATAAAAGGTTTAGGAGATTCCATCTGTAACAGCTCATAATAACCTTCTTAGAATATGAGACACGTGAATAATCCCTCATGCAAACTGCTGTGTCCCCAAAGGGAGAGTCAGGACTCAAGGAATCCTTTACTTCAGACTCATAGTCCAAAGGAGAGGTAATTTGTGAGGTGTAGGCCAATGACTCAACTCCTCATCTGAAGAATCAGACTCTCTTGTCCTTTTAGCTGGAGAAGAGGACCAAGGATAAGCAGGAAAAGACACTCCCTGACTTTTTCTTAAATCCAACAGGGCATTAAACAAGCCCTGAGTAAAATCGTGCCATTTCATCTGAGGATCCTTAGCACTGGGAAGAATGTGCTTAGTTTTCTACTGCTTCTTCAGTGGCTTTTCTCACAATAATCTGGGGAATCCCCTTAGGCCCTTCAGAAATTATTATAGGTGGTTCCCCCTCAATATCTGCTGCAGACATTTGCATTATCTCAGAGGACATGTGAAAAGCTGGTTCCCTGCTGGCCTCTGATACAGTCAAGTCAGCGGAAACTGGCATCTGCACTGGACAGTCTTTAGGGTCCTCACTCACCTCAAGAAAGATGTGTGGCAGAGGTTGGACAGCAGCAGAGTCAGTCCAAGACTTCTTGCTCTTGTTTTAAGAGACAGATGTTCCTTGGGGTGGGTGGATTCAGCCATGGTACCCTGGATCAAAAGTTTGTGACAATGGTTCTCTAGATAAGTAGAGAGGACAGATGGCTTTGAAGCATTTTGGAAATAAAAGCCTGACAAATGGTACACTGGGTATGATCATGTGAACCACCTATGCAGAACAAACACTTTTTGTGATGGTCTTTATAGGGAATCTGTCTCCCACACTGACATTTTCCCTTCCTGGATGACTTGAATGCTAATGAATGCTAAGTACGCTAGTAAAGAAAGAAAAAGAAGAAACCCCATTCGGCCACTTATCTGTAAATAGCTCTGTAGAAACCAGCTCAGTGATAGGTGTTCAGACCGACATTCAACTCTGCCATTCAGGCTGGCAACAAAGAAGTTCTGAATATGGAGAATTTGTACATTACCTTTTTGCCCTATGCTTAAGCTGAGAGCATACATCTAATGTACAATGTTAAAGGATGTCAAGGTTTTGCTACACTGGTCAGATGTTGGTTTATCCTTGGCAGGAGATCCCACATGTTATGAACACTGCAACAGTGATGTGGAAGGACATGAACAAATCAAACTGAGATGAGTAAAAGTAATGTCTTTCGGCTTTTCCTGGTTAGGGGTTGCCACAGCAGAATTCCGGTCTGCTAATGATTGGCAGTGGATTTTTACAGTGCTGAGTTGCCAGCCTGACATCCAACCTTCAAGGAAGGCACACCCATTCACGCTCGCACCTACCTGCATGTCTTTAACGTCACTCGACCGGGGAAGACATGCAGACTTCACACAGAAGGCACTCCAGCTGAGAATCGAACGGGAGAACCTCTTGCTGGGAGGCGACAATGCTAACCGCTGCACCACCATGGCCCTCAAATTGAGATGAGAATGGTCTTAAATATGAATAAACTTCTTGTTCTTGTGAACCTAGTGTTGGAAAGGCATCAGTACTAGCTGGGATTGGTTAATATTAAAACTTGTTCTAGGAACAATGCTAGAGGAGGGTACCCACTATCTTGTCTGTGTTTGTTCTGCCTTGCTGCTTCACATGATTAAACCCAGTGTGCCATCTGTCAGGCCTTTGTGCTTTTGGGATGCTGTTGTTCTCTATATGCATGCTCATTTGTGGAAAATACCACTGCAGTGGGCAATAAACATATGTTATGTGACGCGATTGTGTCTGTGCTATTTTAGTACAACTGAATTATATTTGGTACATTGTACTCTGTGACAATGTTTTCTCTACAGACTGTTTTTGAACATTTATACTTGCATGTAACTTTTAAACTTGTATAATGCCTTAGGTCTGGCATGTAGCTGAAAATGGTCTTGTACCAGTCCACTTACCCACTTAAGAAATAAATAATTAAAAATTGATACCAGAAATCATGCTTCATGAAAATATTACCAGAAATACTGATATTGACAGAAAGCAATATTAGATGCAGCAATAAAAACTCTAGCATTTTGCTTTTGAGTAAAGGCAAAACTCCCATGCTCCTGTCCATGCACCGGGGTATCCCACTATAATACCATAGCCTTAAACAATTCTGAGGCACTGCTTTACATAAAACAGGAAAAAACATTGGCCTTATTTTGAAATTGGAGAGAAAGAGCTGGTTAAGTCAAAATAATCATTTCATTATAACAAATATTAAGTATTCTTCAAATCAGAATTTTCACAATCCCACTCAATGCCAATTGCTACCCCCTCTGAACTTCATTTTTATGAAAACAGCTTCAACCTGCTAATAAAATTAATTGATGTAATGGAAAACTGACTATCACCAACTGAGGTTCCAGAACATACGCTCAGTATTTATTATTTTAACATTTTCATACATACAGAAGGAAACTTGAGAGAATTTCAACAACACTGAAAAGTATTTATTCTTACCTGCTTTACCAAGCTCTATGGCAGTCATCAGTATGGACAGACAAAACAGCAGTGTGAATGTGGTTTCCATCGTAACAGGAAGTTCACAGCAGACAGAGACTGTAAACCTGCTGGTGGAAAAAAAACAGGGTTCAGCTAGGATCAAGCCGTAAGTATAGAGGCCTATTTACAACTTGCTTGGTAAATTCACTTTCTATAACAGTTACAGCATATGGTTCTGAATAACTGCTAATCGATGTTTCCTGACTTCTTTACAGAAGAATAGCACTTGATATCTAGTAAATAAATTGCAATTAAAAAATCATTTTGTTTTTTCACTTTTATATTAACATTATTAACATTTTTATATAAATTATTAAGGAAAAAATAGCAGAATTGTTACAATACGATTTAGATTGGGAGGTAGAAGTCCCACATGGTTCCTAAGTAGTTGTTAGACATGTAGTCCAGATAACAATTATGGAGCATAGCCCAAATTCCAAAGCAATGTCTGGTTTACTGACTTTCTCAAAGTCTTGCAGTAGGCAAGTGAAGGCTGAGGGAATCAAACCCAGAACAACAATGCTTGTTAATAGCTTATAGGGTTAATCTTCTGCACTAATAGGAAGAAAATAAATAATGACTTGGTATCATGGGAAAAAGTGGAAGGGCCTTTGGTCTTTACGTTGCTATTATTATTGTACTAAATCAGCAATCTAAACAAATAGTTGTACATTATCTTTATTTACAAAGCTACCTTGTTCATTAGTAAATGGATACAAACATTGAAAAGATGGCCAGAGTTAGACTGTGGGAAAGAGTAAAAGAGAAAGAGAACAACCTGGGCAGTTATAGGTGATCTGGTAGGCTAGTCTAACCTGATAACAGTGAGGGCAACAACCACTGCCCTACAACAGCACAAGTGGGAATGTAGTTTAAATTGCTTTGTAGCAGAAAACAGAAATTATTTAAATAAGTTCCATGGTATATGAAGATGTAAGGGCTAATGGTAGAACATCAGGTTCTCAAATATTGCTTGATAGAAGAATAGAAAAATAGTGAAATTTATGTTGAGAAGAGGAAATAAAGTTATAGTTACCAACTATATAAACTCAGTAATAGAGACGTTATGTGATATGCTCAACACACATTAAGAAGAATAAATCAGGCAAGAAAATAGAGTGAATTAAATCAAAATGGACCAGACATCTGTAGTCAGCAAATGATAAGGATCTGTCCTGAGTGTTAGACTTACATGGTGATCAGCGCAATCTAAACAGGGATTTACAACAGGTCAAGCTTGCCTGAGTAACCTATTGTAGTTCTCTAACTGGTTTACCCGAGAAGCGGACAGAAGTATTTCTGTGAATGTGACTTAAAATGGATTTCAGCAAAGCCTTTAACTCTGTTCCATGTACAAGGCTACTTGAAATGATAAAGTAGGTATGAGTGGGCATTGACTTGTCCTTACAGCTGAAAAAGTTGTTAGCATGGAAATGAGGATAGAGGTTAGTAGGTAAGTTTCTGTGACTAAACAAATGACTAGCTGTGTCCCACAGAGGTTTGTCCTGGGTTCAGTCATTTTAAATGTATTTAATGACTCCATGACTTTTCCACTCCAGTTGTTGTTGTTGTTTGTCTTTTCAGCTTTTTCCCGGTAAGGGGTCGCCACAGCGGAACTCCGTCCCGCTAATGATTGGCAGTAGATTTTTACAAAATGCCGAGGTGCCAGCTCGACGCCCAACCTTCAACGAAGGCACACCCATTTACGCACACATGTCTTTTGAACACTACCCAACAGCGGGGAGGGCATGCAGACTCCACACAGAAGGCACTCCCAAGCCACGCCGAGAATCGAATGGGAGAACCTCTTGCTGTGAGGTAACAAAGCTACCGCCATACCACCGCGGCTAAATACTTTTCCGCTCCAGTATGTGTGCCAAATTACTTTCAGTGACACTATCACTTCAGAAATCTTTTAGTCATAAGTACTAATCAATGAAACAAAAGAACAATATTAGGCAAGTGATCACTGGGTACATGAGATGACTAACCATATGCACCTTTAAGCAGAAATACTTAAACATTCTTGGCACCCTATATAAGCAGTTAATACTGCCTGTCTCCCAAACTGATCAGGCCTATGGATGATGATCTTGCATACCTCTCAACCTCTTACAACACGAAATCTGGACAAAAAGCCATAAATAGAAGTGGGACAAAGGCTCAAAAATAGGGACAACTTTTAAATATCGTTCTTACAAACTTAGAATGTTGATAGAATGACAGGTTTTGCATAAGCATGAATTTTCTGAAGGATATGAAGCCTGAAACTGAAATACATGTCATTATTTTCTAATTTCAATATTTAATGAATTGCCACTAATTTGCCAGAAAACCACAATTTTATGAAAAATGGACCAAAATATGAGGCAAAAATCTGGACATTCTGCAAAAATCTGTACAGATTAGAATTATGTTCCTGGTATAAGTTTGTGTCTACTCATCAAGATTATCCCTAATGGGAGGCAAAGTAGAACTTTATTTGACCTGTAATGGTAACATATTCCATAGTTTGGGAATACCTTGAGTTCAGAACCTGTTCTACCAGTGAGCCCTGATTATTTGTTGGTAAGGCCTTAGTTCCCTTGTGTGGGCATTTGTAGATCCACTGGTTTTGTGAAGAAATAGGAAGTCAAATAGGTTTTTCTCTTTCATGGCTCAAAAAGCAAGATGCAGGTCACCTTGCAACAGCCAGTAGGTTATGGAGTATAAGAGTTATGTTACTCTATCAGGATAGTTGAAGAACTTAATGCCTTCAGTATTTTGTGGGTAGAAATCTTTGGGGCTTTTCATGTAGAGTGATATGGTTGAATTTGTGTATATTAAAGAGGGCATTACATTCGATAATTGGTCTGATAAGGGAAGAGTACTGTGCTAGAATAATTTCTTTGGATCTTGAAGGTATTTTCTTAGAAGTTAAATGGCCAAATAGAAGAATTTCTAGACTACGGTGAAAACATGACAGTTATTCACATAAGCACCAAGGTTTCTGAAAAGTGTATCTGTATGAAGAACAGTACCATTTATGACATGTGAGGTGGGAGCAGCTTTTTTGCCAAATCAGAATATGCTGCACTTTTTTTTTTTTTTTTTAGAGTTTGGCTTGAGAGTGCCACCTTCTCTCACCATCTTAGATTTACAGCATTTTTTTTGTTAGAAAATATATAATGTTAAGGTTTAATCCAATCTACCTTTTAAATTTAAATATGAGAGAATCAGTAGTAACAACTACAGCTCTGGGAATGGATTTCACCTATTTTCACCTGCCATTAAATTGTGTAGAAATTGTTGTGTATATGAAAGTAATTTTGGTAGAGAGAAGTGAAAAAAATGAATTGAAATGAGTATGTTTCTGTGTGACCTCACTCATGGCTTAGAAAATTAGTTTTTTGTTATCCTCTTAGATTTGATAAAATATCTTAGGATACCTGAACAGGTACATAACATGAGTGGCAACAGATGTGGCACCAGCGGAATCACAATTTAAATGGTTGGCTATATTCTGGGATACTCAAGTCTACTACTAACCAAGACTGATACGCACAGCTGTTTGTATTAAAAACTATGTGATCACAAATGCCTATTACACATTTATGATGAGCTGTAGAAAATAATTAAGTTGATAGTTGGACATTTTGCATCATATTCAGTTACAATGTGCTGTGGTTTGGAACTTCAAAAGAAGGAGTCAGTGAACTAAATTACTTGAAAGCTCTGAGACTGCTTTGCAATGAGAACTAATACAGTGACGGAGTTATGCACAATAATAATAATAATGAAAAATAAACAAGCAAAAAACATGCACTGTAGTGATGTATTTGCAGAACTGACTAGAACGTGTAGCCAGCAATGAATGTGCAAAGATTACAGAATATCAGAAGTTATATAGATATTGTATAATTTTGCATGGGCAGTGTAGTTACACTGGCCAATCAGTCTGGAATTTAGTGAAAAACTGAGACCACTTTGTAAAGGGTGTACAAAATTATGATCAGACATTTGACTGAAACTACGTGATTTGCAGTGTTTAGCCTACCCCACCTCCCGCATACTATAATTATCTCTGAGGCTCCCATCACTCAGGAAAAAAAGTAACAATTCAGATTTTTACAAAAATCAAACTATTTCCAATTTTCCTTTTTCTTTTTCCTGGCAATTCAAACACTCCTATTTTCAGAAGAAACCACACATCCTGGATGTGTTGCTACTGTGTCCAACATTTGCTGCTGTGGTAACAGAGAATTCAAGCAGTTCTGCCAAAGTTAGTGGGTACCAATAACAGCAAAATTGTTCTACATCATCATCCTCTTGTTTATCCATTTTCACAGCAGAGCATGGCATCTTATTTTTTATAGTCCTTTCAAAGTTGGTGCAGTATATCTGAGGTGTGTCAGGCTGAATTTTTGGATAATTAGCCTCTTTATTATTTCTGAGGAAACAGACTATTCTGTCAAATGCTATAGGACAGAGCGAGAGAAACCAGACAAATAGCCTAAGTCTATGTCATGGTCGGGCTCCATCAGAAAGGACAGCGGCACTTCAAGCTGGAATATAAAAGTATATCTTTATGACTATTATGTTAAATGAAAATGAAAATCTTTGCTGCCTCACAGTGCCTTCTTTAGGCAAACTGTGTCTCTGGACATACCCACTTAGCAAATTCTAATTCAGACAATATCAACGAAGCACTGCTCAGTGCTTAAAAAATAACATCTCTGAGTTTGAGGACTTTTTCTACCATGAAGATATACACATTTAAGCATTTACAGAAATTAAGTTCCAGTGCAAAGATAATGCTATCTCTTCTTGTCAGGTTTAGTTCCTACTCTACATTCAAGCCTCCAGGGAGGTGTGGAGGAGAATCCGTTTTTTCAGAGACCTTACTGGATGCATGATATTTTACTTGAACTTGTGGTAGGATATGTAAAGCTCAATAAAATTGTCTCCCACATCATTATGAGCTACATTGTCAGAGTCTCCCTCTGAGTATGTTCGTTATCCAAGTCAGAGTGAACAGCTCTCCATCAAATTACACTTATTAATGGTAACACTACTCCACTATGAACTGGAATTCCTGTATGACTAGTAAAAAAATATATTCTTAAAGCTTCCACAGGTTTAGTAATGCTAATTCCATTGATCAAATTGTTTCCCTCCTTAATGGGGGTGATAATCTTTTTCCCCTTATGCTTACCAGATTCTACCCTCTCTAATGGCACTTAGTAAAATCTGACCATCTAGCAGTAACTATCTCCATTAAAACACACTTTAAAACCTCAAAACATTGCAGTTGCTTGTGATTACTCTAAAATGGGCCTCCTATTATTTACAGACCTTCATCCCATCTGACATCAGAATAATGGTAAATTCAGTAATAAACCTATATGGTGCAATTCTCACATAAGAAAGTTTTACAACAAAAAAAGAAACTTTAAGCTATCTGTAACATCTCTCTTCTATCACAATACGAAAGGGATTTAAAACTAATAAGTAAAGCTCTCAAGCATGCCATCAAACAGTGCATGACTCATTAAGGCCCAGAGGTCACTGCTTACTCTAAAGATAAAAAACAGGGTCTTCTTCTCCATAGGTTCATAGGTTCATAGGTGGGTACTAGGCTATCGGCCCTAGGGCCTATACAAGCCTAGCTGAAAAGGTACCCTGGCTTTCACCAGCAAAGAAGATTATTTACCTGTGCCCCTGTTGAGCAGAGCCACAGAGGTGATCCCCAGGGTGAATTTCCCAAACAATCATCAAGATTTTTCTTGAAGAGAGCTAGTGAGGAGTTTTGCTTGATAAAGATAGGTAGTTTGTTCCAGAGTATGGGAAGTCTCTGGGACAGGAATCTATCCCTCCAGCATGTCCTGTTTAATGTGGTGAGAAGGTTTAGGTCCCTAGAGCATGTAGCTTGGAGGGATTGGGATTTCCTTAGGTGGAGCATGTCCAACGTTTGACACAGCTTTGTATGTTAGGCAGAGATCGCCTCTGAGAAGGCGATATGTGACGGAGTAAAGCTGGAGTTTTTTGAGATGGTCTGCATAGGGCATCTGTTTGAGGCCAGTAATCCTCTTTGTGAGGTATTTCTGTGGCCTTTCCAGTTGTTGCAGATGTCTTGTGAGGTACATACCGAAAGGGGCATTGTACTCTATAATGGGTCTGATGAGTGACGAGTAGATGGGAACAATGACCTCTTTTTTCCTGGATGAGAAGCCTTTTGTGATGAGGTGCGCCACGTAGAAGGATTTCCTGACTACTGTGGCAATGTGTTTATCGAAGGAGAGGCTGCTGTCTACCTGTGTCCCAAGGTCTCTTATCACACTTTCGGTGTTAAGTAGACTACCACCAATGTGGTAGCTCATGGGTGCAGAGTTTTTACCAAAGGGGATGACAATGCACTTTTTGGCATTGAGCTTGAGGCCATGGCACTGACACCAGGCATCTGTCTCCGTGAGGCCCTTCTGTAGGATGTCTACATCATTTGGGGACTCAACTATGGCTCCTAGTTTGCAGTCATCTGCGAACTTCGTTAGCCAAAGGCCATCTGTCCTACCTGTACTTCAGAAAAGTAGATGCCAAACAGGAGAGGACCCAGGACTGATCCTTGTGGTACTCCACTTGTCACTGGTCTGGAGTCGGATTTTAAGTCTGCTACTTTCACAGTGTGGGTTCTGTCGGTGAGCCAGTTGGCAACCCATCTTGTGCGATAGGAACTTATACCTAGTTTTGTGAGTTTATTTATAATTTCAGAGTGGAGGATGGTGTCAAAAGCCTTTGGATCTAGATAGGCTGTGTCTTACGGCTTTGGCAAATGCTTCAAAGAAGTCAATCAGGTTTAGGAGACATGATCTGCCTTTTACAAACCCGAACTGGGTGGGGTCCAGAGTTTGGAGGTTACCAATGTCTTTGTTTATAAGTTCCATGATGATACGTTCCATGGCCTTGCAGACCAGGCTTGTTAGGCTAATGGGGTGGTAGTTCCCGGGGTCCGTGGTGGCTCCCCCTTTGTAGAGTGGGATAACACTCGCCATCCACCATTCAGTGTAATATTAAAAATTGTTAATTGCTATGTAAATCCAATGTAACTACTGTCTGTATATTTTAACTGTGGAGCTTTTCTCCCCGGGCCTCCGCTGAAAATGGACCTACGTCCAGACGGACACTCCCGGTCAACAAATGTAAATAAATAAATAAATAATAAAAGAATTAGAAATTATGCCTATTAGTGTAACAAGATTATTTCCAAACTGTGTCCCTGTCTCACCTTGAGCCCAAAGTTATTGCAAATATCTTTGTAGACAAATTCAGTGCCAATTTGACACCCCTAGGGATGTTGGCATATAGGGGCTGGATGTTGGCATAATGATTAAGACATTTACCTTACAGACACAAGATGCATGGTTTGATTCTCACATGGGATAATTGGCTAGTTTTAAAATGACACACAAGGGCAGCTAGCTAAGTACTAATTTATGAACCTAGATGTTCCTCCACTACCAACCATCACATTCATCCCACTATCATTTTGGAAAAGGAAGGCAGGCATTAAGGTCAGAAAACAGTGTACATGCCTTGCTGGTTTAGGTGGGAAGGAAGGGAATGAATACTAGCAGACTGATACATAGTATCACTCCCCAGCCATGTCAAGGAGGAGAATGAGAGACTGAAGGAGAAAATGTGGATGTAAATAGGAAGGAGAGGGTTATAGCCATAGGAGATCTAAATCGACCAGGAGCAGACTAATAGATTCAAAGATCCTGCCTAGAGTATATTCCATGCATTATGAGGCTTGCAGTCCATGACACCATTGATAACCCTAGTCTAAATTCCCAGTTGGTCCAAAGTTAAGTTGTCTGCTTAAATAACATGCTCAAGGTCACACAGCAGGCAAATGAGGGCTGACAGAATCAAACCCTGTGCCACAGGAACTGTAGCAGGTGTTATTTTACTTATGTTGACCAGTTAGTCCCACTAGAAATTGTGTATTTTTAGGGGACACCCAAGTTGGCATTCATACTTACTAGCAAACTTTGACCAGGACAAAGGAGAAATTCTTCTACTTTTTTATTTTGATAGCTGGATGAGATTTTGTACATCCCTCATCTTTTGCAGATGGGAATGTGGTATGGATGGAACCTCAGGAATACAGCACCCATTTTATGCTGCAGTGTAGTATCTCTAGTGGAAAATAAATTGAAGCACCTAGTGAGGGGAATAGAAATCACATCTTCCTGTTCTTCCCAGCATCAAAGGCAAGTATGTTACTTACTGATCTGCTAACTGTAGAGAACTAATTGAAGCATCAAACTGATAGATGATGATACATGATACTCAGGAAACTGCTATAGAACTGTACCAGAATGGACAGAATTCTGGATGTGGTCCTAACCAACACAGAGTGGGTCAGGGATGTCCAGATAATAATGTCATTAGCCAGACATGATTGTGCCACTATGTTGTTTACAGTGAGAGAAAGAGGAAGAACACAAATATGTTGAAAATGCATGGGATTTTATGAGAAAGGATATGAAGACCTAGGGAAAGGGTCAAGAAAGAATTAGAACACTAAGGGCAAACCATGGCAGAAGACAAGTTATGGGAATGGGACAGCGATCTAGAACACGTCTATGGATAAAGGTTTGTTGAAGAGGCAAATAGGTGAGAAATCCAATGTGACCACATACAAATATGATGTTAGAAATGACTGCAGGATACAGGGCAGACAAGAGATGGAAGAGAGAGGAAGGGTAGGTGGAACTGGCATGGAAAAGGAAGCAAGAAGAAGGGCAAGAAAGGAGATGAGGGCAGAAAAGGCTCTAACTGATACAGATGTGGCCAAGTGGGGGAAGAAGGGCTTCTTTAGGTACATAACAGAAAGAAGGAAGTAGCTCTTATAAAAGTGCCTGAGGACTGTAAGATAGCAACTGTGATAACCTGCCTTGTACAAGATATTTGATGGGGTGTAGAAAAAACTTCTGCAGGCCTGTTATTCTAACAACAGCGGCAGTGAAAATTGTGAAGTTGTGGAGAAAATTCTGAGGAAGAGGTTCTTTGCCTTCTGGAGGACAACAATGAACATGGGCCTATGCCCATAAATAATTAGTATTACCAGGCATGCAGTCTGGGAGACTACTAAGGACCCTTGCCCAAATTCTAAATTGTTCAAAGTACTGTCTGCTTAAGTGATTTGCTCGCATTCGTACAGTAGGTAAATGAAGGCTGATTAAATCAAAGCCTGAACAAGAGGAAATAGTTCATTAACAGGTCATAGCCTTAATCCTCTGCAAAAAGTGCTAGACTAAGTTCTAGACAAGCCTACCTAAGTTTTATGACTGGGTTATAAGAAAACCTGTGTAGTATAAATTTATTTTATATTTGTTTACTGGGAAAGTCCAACTGGGAATGAAGCCAATTTTCAGTGCAGGCCCAGGGAAAAATGCACCAGACGCATGTCTTTGTAACATAGGAGGAACTGGAGAAAACCCACAAGAATGCAGGGAGGACATGCAGACTCAGCACAGAAGGCACTCCAGCCAAGAATAACAATGCTACTGTTGCACCACTGTGCCATCCAAATATATATTCATAACTTTCTTCCACCACTGTGTTTCAGCTCTGGAAACTACAGCAGCTGGAGGTGGTAATAGGACATTCCCTTTTCTCCAGTCAGGATCAGTGAATGTTGTCAGTCAAATAAATGCCTTTCCAAGCTGCACACAGTTCCAACAGTGTTCACACACAGACAGATATGCACCGCTCCATACTTTAAATGTTTTCTTCTAAACATTAATCTTACTGATTGGTGTCTTGTTGGAGTCAAACAATTCACTTTTCATCGCACAGTGTTTCATTTCCTGTCTTTTAAGGTTCTTCTGTCTTTCCACACTACCAGTCTTTTCAGATGTCTTATGTCTTCTATCCCCATTACAGACTAATGATTATGGAAGCTGTCCAGCAGCTATATAACAAAATAAATAGCGATCTAATCAAATCGGAAGCTACTAGTGTATTTCCTTTACTGTTTATTTTAACTTATTTTATTGTATTTATTTATGTATCTATTTATTTATTTATTTATTTATTTAATTAATTTTTGCTTTTGTTTACCAGATTTGTCTGACTAGGTTTAGTCAAAAAAATCCTTTTCAGCAGAGGTCTAGAGAGAAAAGCATATTACAATTTCAGTAATATACATGAAAAGACATTTTATTTATTTATATGTCTTCGTTTACCAGGAAAGTCCGACTGGGCAATGTCCATTTTCAGTGGAGGCATGGGGGAAAAAGCTCCATTTGGTTACATTGCATTATATTAAGTTCCAGTCAAACACAGAGTAGGTATGTTTTTATTTACATTTATACATAAACAATAGTTACATTGATACATATACATTCTAAGACTTTACAGACGTGGTAGTTATTAAAGAGAAAGCACACGTGCAACTTAAAGGATTGTACAGGCAGCAGTTATGTATAAAAATTGTTTTGTCATTTTAGTAAGAGGTTGAGAATATTATGTTTAAGGAGAGTATTTGGATAGTATTGTACAGTGAAAAAGTTTTAACCCTGTGATTAGCATGTACTGGACCAGGATTGGTTAAGATGTTGTTTAAGAAGTGATTTAAAAGTACTGAGTTTGTCAGAGAGTTTTATTTGTGTGGGTATACTATTCCAGAGTTTAGCAACACATTGGGAGTAGAGCGAGTCTCCTACAACATTACTTGACCTATTTGTAAGTAATAAGAATTTGTTACTCGTATAAAGGTCCCTTACTGGACAGAGGGTATTAATATGTTTTGTAATGCAGGGCATTTTTCTGGATGATGAATGAGTTTGTATGCTGTAGTCAGTTATGAATATGTTAGACAGTTGTGTGGTTCAAGCCTGTTTAATTGCTTTAAGCTAAGGCAACTGTGGGTCCTATGAGGGAGACTGCTGGCAAATTTAGCTATTTTATTGTAGCAGGAGGCAAGTTTGTTTCTTTGAGTATTGTTTATGTTTGTTAAGATAGGAGCAGCATATAAGAGTCGGCAGTAAGAAGGTGGTGGCTAGAGTTTTTCTTGCAGTATCTGTAAGGAATCCATTTATCCGATAAAGGGAGCCTAGTGTCTGGTGTGTAGATTGAATGGTGTGCAGTACAAGGTGGTCATATTTGAGACTGTCTATTATAACTCCTAGAAGTTTATTGTAAGTTACAGTTTCAATGACAGCATTATTTGCTGACTTTACAGTAAAAGATTGCTTTTGATTTTGTCAACTTTTTGAGGTGAAAAACATTAACATTACTTAATATACATCATTACACATTCATTTGCTAATAAGATTACATTCATATAAAAAAGGCAAACTATTACAGTATAAAAATGCTTATGCATTAGTAGGTATTGAACACTGAGCATTTGAAGAGGTGTATTATTGGGTTTGTCAAATGGATACTAGAACATGTGATTATTGTTTAGGAATTCAAATAAATAGATGTGAAGAAAGGAACTAGGTGGTGGAGAAAATGTTAATATTGTATTTAAGAGGTGGTGTATAAAGCATGTCCATTGGTAATTATATATATTTGGCTATCACAAAGATTATATTATAATTGTGAGGTGAGGGGTATATGGTTGGGAGACTCAGGTAAAACTATCCTGCTACTGGTGATGACAAGCTGTAGGGCACAGGATTCTGAATGAAGAGAAATTGCTTGACAATATGGCAAGTTGAAGATAACAGTGTCATTTATCCTGGAGATATACAGGGGCATATGCATTGAGGGGAAGTAATGTTGTATTAGGTTGTTAAGGGCTGGGCAGTTTTCTGGGTTATAGAGAAGTCTGCCTAATGTAGTCAGCTGAGAGCGAGAGAGAAAGAAAGAGAACGAGAGAGAGAGAGAGAGGTAATGTGGTTGTTCTAACCAGTTTCATTTTCTGAGAGCTAGGTGGTGGTGTGCTGTGTTATAATTTATTTCAAATTTGGCTATTTTTACTATACCATTGCTCATGTCTTTACAGTTGTGAGACTTGAAGGTTAGTGAAGACTGGAGCAACATAGAGGAGAGATGACAGTAAGAAAGCAGAGGTTATACATCTTCTGGCTCTGTCTGTAAGGAAGTTTTCACTCTATGTAATGCCCCTAGTTTTTAATGATTTTTTAACAAAATTTGATACATGGGATCAAATTTTTAACTGTTCATTTATGATTATACTCTGTAATTTTGTGTGGTTTACTTGCTCTATCATGATGTTGTTGGCAGAGATAATAGTGAATACTGTTGCTTTGGTAGATATGTGTTTTAGATTCATAGGTTCATAGGTAGGTACTAGGCTATTGGGCCAAGGGCCTACATAAACCTAGCCAACAAGGTTCCCTGGCTTACGCCACCCAACAAAGTTATTTTCCTGTGCCACTGTTGAGCAGAGACACAGAAGTGATCCCCGGGGTGTATTTCCTATTTCCCATCCACTCATGAAGATTTTTCTTGAAGAGTGCTAATGAAGAACTTTGCTTGACATAGATGGGTAGTCTGTTCCAGAGTATGGGAAGTCTCTGGGACAGGAATCTATCCCTCCAGCATGTCCTGTTTATTGTGGTGACAAGGTTTAGGTCCCTAGAGCATGTAGCTCGGAGGGATTGGGATTTCTTTAGGTGTAGCATGTCCAACAGTTCTGGGTTTGACATAGCTTTATATGTTAGGCAGAGATCACCTTGGAGTAGGCGATATACTACGGAGTAAAGCTGGAGTTTTTTGAGGCGGCCAGTGTAGGGCATTTATTTGAGGCCAGTAATCCTCTTTGTGATGTACTTCTGTGGCCTTTCTGGCTGCTGCAAATGTCTTGTGAGGTACATTCCAAAAGGGGCGTCGTACTCTATAATGGGTCTAATGAGTGTCGAGTAGAGGGGAACAATGTCCTCTTTTTTCCTGGATGAGAACCCTTTTATGATAAGGTGTGTCACGTAGAAGGACTTCCTGACTACTGTGGCGATGTGACTATCAAAGGAGAGACTACTGTCCACCTAGGTCCCAAGGTCTCTTATCATGCATTCGGTGTTAAGTAGATTGCTGCCTATGTGGTAGTTCATGGGTACAGAGTTTTTACCAAAGGGGATGACACTGCACTTTTTGGCATTGAGCTTGAGGCCATGGCTCTGACACCAGGCATCTGTCTCAGTGAGGCCCTTCTGTAGGATGTCCACATCATTTGGGGACTTAACTATGGCTCCTAGTTTGCAGTCATCTGTGAACTTCATTAGCTAGAGGCCTTCTGTGTTAGCCTGTACTTCAGAGAAGTAGATACCAAACAGGAGAGGTCCCAGGATGGAACCCTGTGGTACTCTACTTGTCACTGCTTTGAGGTCAGATTTGGAGTCTGCAACTTTTACAGTGTGTGTTCTGTCAGTGAGCCAGTTGGCAACCCATCTTATGACATAGGGACTTATACCTAGTTTAGTGAGTTTAGCTATAATTCCAGAATGGGGGATGGTGTCGAAAGCCTTGGCGAGGTGAAGATAGGCTGTGTGAACCACCTTACCCTCATCTACAGCTTTGGTGACTGCCTCATAGAAGTTGATCAGGTTCAGGAGGCATGATCTGCCTTTCACAAACCTGAACTGGGTGGGATCCAGAGTTTGGAGGTTACCAAAGTCTTTGTTTATGAGTTCCATGATGTTACGTTCCATGGCCTTGCAGACCAGGCTCGTCAGGCTAATAGGTCGATAGTTCCAGGGATCAGTGGTGGCTTCTCCTTTGTGGAGTGGGATAACTGTTGCTGTGCGCCATTCAGTGGGCACAAAGCCTGATGTGAGGCTATTATTAAACATGGTGCTTAAGTGGGGAGCCAGTTCATTCTGAAGTTCATGTAAAACACAGCCTGGGATGTTGTCCAGTCCCATGGATGCTGTATTTTTGGCTTTAGAGAGTGCAGCTTTTACCTGTGTAGTTGTGATTACAGGGACTTTGCATTCTTCCTGTATAGATATGGGCCCTTTTGGGGGTGAGAGGGGGGTAAAGTTAGCATTGAACCTATCTGCCAGGATGTTGGCAATATCAGTTGGTTCTGTAATTTTCATGCCTTTGTGCTGTAACTCAGAGCAGATCTTGGTGTTGCCATCGAGATTCTTGACATAGCTAGAGAATGCTTTGTGGTTGTCCTTGGAATTAGTGGCGGTTTTGTTTTCGTAGCTAGCTTTGGAGGATCTTATAAGTGATCTCAGCTTCTTACTGAGGCTGACCAGTGAGCTCCTCCACTTATGATATTTTACTCTTTTTTGCAACAGTTTCTTCCTTCTGTTGTAAAGTTTGTTTATGGCAGGGCACCACCAGATTGGCTTCCTTTTTTTCGAGGATAGCTTCTTGGTTCTGTTTGGGATAGCACGATCCATGCACTCGTGTAAGTGCTTATAGAGTGCATTTGTGTAGGATTCAGCAGTTGTAACTGTATTGTCCATCTGCATGGGTGTCATGAAGTTCACTACTTCTGTCTTAAGAAGCATGAAGTTGGCTTTGGAGAAATTTTTACTGTGGTTTCCTTAATGGGGGGTGGGGGCAGGATGTGGATATCAAGGATGATTAGCTTATGGTCGGATTAGACCAACGAGGAGTTGACTTCAGGTGTGGAATACCGGTCACTCATGTTGGTAATGACTAGGTCTAGGATATTGTTGCCCCTGGTGGGGGTGTGGATAAGTTGATCTAGGGCATTGCAGTTTATGAATTCCAGAAAATGTTGAGCTAAGTAGTTGGTACACGAGTAGTTTTCCCAGTTAATGGTGGGGTAGTTGAAGTCGCCCATTATTAGGGTGTTTGGTTGAACCTTAATATTTTCCAGTACATCAAGAAAAGAGGAGTGGGAATCCTGGGGCATGGTGGGGGATCTGTAGCAAGCTACAATTTGGATTGCAGTTTTGCCCAGAGTTAGTTGCACTTGGATAACCTCGGATGCTTTATGCTGAGCAACTAGCCTGGAGGTGTGGATATCCTTAATGAATATGGACACACCTCCACCTTTGGTGTTCGGTCCGGGTTACATGGCCGAAAAGTGTGGTATGAGTTATAGCCTGATAGTGCAGGGGTGATCTCTACAGCCTTGAACCAGGTCTCATTCACTGCACAGATATCGATGTTCTCCATTTTAAGGAGTGCCACGAGTGAGTGTATTTTGAGATTTAGACTTCTAGCATTGAGTAGCATTACCCTCAGTTTTTGCTTGCTTGTTCCTGTTATGGTGGTGAATTTATTTGAACCCTGCCTAAAAAAGGCACTATAGGGGCAGCTAGAGCCTTAGCCAGTATTAGAATCCCAGTGGTGACAGGTGCAGGCCATCTGTGGCAAAGCATCGTGGTCTGTCGACCATGTCATCCCAAGCAGACAGATACCGGATCCCCTTAGAATGACACCAGAAGCTTAGCCAATTGTTGAAGTCAATCATTTTGTCCTTGTACTGCGGTATCATTCTGGGTGATGGCAGAAGGCTACTCAGGGCTAGGGTCGTATCTGCCTGGGCTACAAGATCGGAGAGCTCTTCCATGTCTCTTTTCATATGGTCCAGGGTGGTACGTCTCAGGTCATTCACACCAACATGGACAATGACAGAGTCATATTTGTACTTTTTGTGGAGTGACCTGAGTGCCTGGGTTATGTGGCAGATCCTGGTACCCGACAGGCAGCTGACAGTAATCTTCTCCTTGTTTAGCCTGGTGAGTGGGACATCAGTGTGCCTGACTATAGAGTCACCTATGACTAGAGTGTTGGGTATGTTGTTTTGCCTTATTGGCTGTGGTTGAGTGGCACACTGAGTCTGTGGGCTATGTGTCATTTGGGTTGTGTTGGGGGATGGAGGTTGCTTGTATTTCTGCTTTGGATGTCTCTGTTGCTTGGACAGATTATTATTGAGAGCCTCCGTGAATGTTTTTGTGTTACTATGTGTGGATTTTGGTGGTGTAGATTTAGTGAGACTATGTGATGAGTGTGGTCTGGTGCAAATGTTTACCTTCTCCTCATGACTGTCAAGTTCAGTCTTGGTTGGAGAGAGCTTTACCTCCAGTTTGGCTAGATAAGTGCATCTCTCACAGGTTGTAGTGTTGGGTGGTAGGAGGAGAGGGTTGTCTGTGTACATGAGGCAATTTCTACATTGCCTCATGATGCCCAGATTCATCAGATAGACAGGAGAGAACACTGGGAGCTGACCCTTAGACATGCCTGAATAAAAAAACGTTTTCCTCTAGATAAGTGAGGAATGTGAGTACAAGAGCTGTTTTTCTCTAAGCCAGTGAGAAAAGTAAGTACAAAAACTGTTTTCCTCTAGGTAATGAGGAAGATTGAGTGCTATAGTAATTAGTAGCTTATTTAGTGCTTACAAGTTCTGAACAAGTGCTGAGCATGAATAAGCAAATTTAAGTGCTAAAACTAAGAATCTGTATCTGCACTGGACAAGTTACAGGACAGAAACAAGTGCAATTGCAGGCTTTCAAATCAGAAAGTTGAGAGAGATGGAAGATTACCCAAAGGGCCAATAACTACAATTTCTGGGTTTTGCGGTAAAGAGCTGTAATTTAGGTTTTTGCATTTAGTAGTAGTTGTGAATTATTTAGCTTTGTTTCAATTAATAACAAAAATTGTTGTGTAAGGTCTTGAAGTTTAGAAAGAGATTTAGCAGAGCAAATTAGTGATGAGTCATCACTGTATTGAACAAGGGTAGCATTTCTTGCAGCATTGTAAAGGTTATTGATCAGTATACTGAAAGGTATGGGGTATAGATCCTTGTGGGACACCAGTAACTGCAGGCAACAAAATGGAGAAATCTTTTCCATTTCACTGCTTGTGCTCCATTTGAGAGGTAGCTATGGAACATCACAGTAAAGAGTTGGTGAGCCTTAAGTATGGGAGTTATAGAGTTGCTGTTGGAAAACAGTACGGAAAGCTTTTGATAAGTTTAGGAAGCTAGTGGAGACTAGTCTTCCAGCATCTCAATGGATGTTGGCAGTATTAACAAAATTCAGCAAGCAGTAGTTGTGCTGTGATGAGGATGGCAGACTTGTTGGGTTGACAACACAAGCTGGTTATCTAATAGATAGTTGAGGAGTTGTGTACAAAAACATTTTTCTAATATTCTTGATAGGGCAGGTAAGATGGCAATTGGCCAATAGTTAGAAAGAGTTTTATTCATTCCATCCTTGTGCAGTGGAATAATGAAAGATTTTTTCCACAGCAAGGAGACTTTATTTTTGGATATGGAACTATTTATTAGAATTGAAACTGGAATGCAATAGCCTCAGCTGCTAATTTAAGATATTCACAAGGTAAGTTATCAGGACAGCTATAGTAGGCTTTAATTTTTTGAGGTAGTTTTTGATGGTATGTGTGGGAACTGGTTGGAAGGTGATGCATTGAAGGATATTATTTGATTGAGCAGAGACATCAAGAGCTTGATTAGTCACCTGGTTGATTAATGACTGTACCATCTGTATAATGACTGTACAGTCTGTATAAAGTGGTTATTTAACTGGCTGGGTATCATTTTGTTTTTGTTTGGTGTTGATTGTGTAGCTTGTTCTAGATTTACTAGTTTATTGATGGAGGCCCAGAATGACTGGAAGACATACCATTTTTCTCTATGAAAGTGAAAGAAGCTTGACTTGGCAAAAATATTGCCCTCTAGAACAGCTTTTGGAAACCAGCCAAGTTCCATGCTTTTAAGCATTATTTGTTTAAGATATACTGCTTATGCTGACTGTCTCCTATGTTGAGCTTTTCTACCAAGTATGATTTTGGATAATAAATGAAATGATATACATTATATAAGTAGAGGCTGAACTATTCAAGAATACATACATACATTTTGCAGCAGAATATGTTAACACCACAATATGTTGTTTTAAGTTATTTCTCCAAATGTCAATATAAAAAAAAAATTGTGTTTCACCTCTTTACACATGAAATGTCTAACTTATACTCTGTTTCTAATATGATTAATGACAAAACAATATAATGCAATTCTATTCCATGTGCAGTGTGTATGTATGTGTGTGTATGTACGTGTATGCATGTAAATATGTAAAAAAAAAAAAAAAATATATATATATATATATATATATATATATATATATATAAATGCTTGTGTGTGTAAACTATTACATGAGTCCAGAATTCTCACTGCATTCCAGTTAATGATCTGCAGTGCATTTAATAGTTTTTCTTTCTTTCTTCCATCGAAAATTCTTTTTTCACATGTTGCTGATTGGCAGTTTTCAGATGTAATCCTTAAATCTCTATAAGCAGCAGCTTCATGACCAAAGCACTTCTGTTTGTATAGTGACAACTCTGTGGAAAAATTCCATTCTATGTATAAAACTCTACTCTTTACCAAGAATAAAACTGGACCAAAATAGAATTGCAACAAAATGATTTCAGTTGAAAACAAACATTTTTCATCTACTGCTCTTAGTATGCCCATGTGACAACTGTCTTCAGTGCTTCCAAAAGAAGCTGTCAAATAAGCCTGGGAATTTGCATAATTTTCAGATCCTCAGGGAAAGGAATCTGAATTATAATGTTTACTAAGCTGTCACTCAATGCTTGAATGGCATTAATCATAAAATGATTTCGTTTTTATGCCTTTGCATTCTTTTTTTCATAGAATCCATTAACAGAGTGCGTACTTATTAAGAGTTTTTTTTTTGTCAACTCGAGAAAAGAATTTTGACAACTGATATTCAGATGATATCCACAATTATTAGTTTTATCCTAGAACATAATCTTCAGTAGGACAAAATATGAATTTGAAAAAAAATAGCTTTAATTTAAAACCATAGCACTTTAACTGTACTATGTGTAATTATATGGTGTTGATAATATACATACAAAAACTGTCTTTCAGCTTTTCCCGGTTAGGGGTCACCACAGTGGAACTCCAGTCCGCTAATGATTGGCAGTGAATTTTTACAGTGTTGAGTTGCCAGCCCGGTGCGCAACCTTCAAAGAAAACCACACACACACACACACACACACACACACACACACACACACACACACACACACACACACACACACACACACACACACATGCACCTACCCGCATGTCTTTAAATACATTTGACTGCAGGGAGGACATGCAGACTCCACACAGAAGGCACTCCAGCTAACCGCTGCACCACCGCGGCCTCACTGTTGATAATATACATACAAAGGAATTAAAAATGTTAAGACTATATAGATTTAAGACAGTCTGAATCAAGTTTATGGACAAAATAGGAGAGTATGAGAATACAGACATATCGATATGCCATTTATTCTTTGTTATCCGCCACTTTAAGGTTTCTATATTACAGAGGTCAAAGAAAGATATAGTTTGAAGAAGGAATGTAATACATTTATCACAACTTATAAAATACTCGAAGTATGGATTTATTGCACTCCTGCAGATTCTCATTTTTTTCTTTTCCTCTCTTCTTTTAAAGTGGTTACTTTTCTCAAGAAAAGTCTGGTTTCTTGTTCCAATAGAGTTATAAACATACAGAACAGTCTTCTTTTAGCTAATGGTGAAAACAGCATAATGTTTGATCTGCTGGCACAATAATGTGTATACATTTATATATTAATTAACCTAAATAATGGATCTGAATGACTGGATAGTGCATCAACAAACAGTGCATTAGACAGAAGTAATACTTAAGAATACATTATAAAGATGGAGCAGTAAACAGTGCAAAGATCCATTGTGAACAGCTTATGTATAATCAGCTGCCAAACAACTGATCCTCTTCCTATTACAGGATTGTATTAAAACCCAGAGTTTTCATATACTGCAGTGCTGTTATTTATACCACCAGAATATATGCATGAAGTGTAGGTGTGAGGTTACTGGGTCAATGCAGGTCATAACAGTTACCTTATGTTATTTTCTAAAACTAGGTTACTGCAGTTGTCATCTCTGTCTTAAGCAATAGGTTACAAATCTGTGCATTATCTGCCCACAAACAATTACTGAAGCAAGACATATTTAAATAAAATTAATTAAGTTGCAAGACTGAAATAATTTACACATTACAAAGATAGATGCATTACTGCACTATCAGAAACTGAGACATTTTGATCTGTATGTTCTAGGAAAAAATGCACAAGAAAATCTTAGGAATACATTATATAGAAATAGATGCATGATAGCAAGTTATTTTTAGTGGTCTCTGCATATTGGTACCTATCAGACAATAATTTGGTGTAGTCCTTCTTGGAATCTATTTCTCAGGCAGGAAACTTTCAACCTTAGTAGTATACATTTGCCTTAGTTTTAGAGAATAGGTACATCTTCTTATCCTGATCAATGTAAAACCATTTTAAATACTGGAGAAATGTGTCACCTTACCAGTAAAATACAGAATAGTAATCTATTCTGTAATCAGTATTTAAAATGGTTTTACATTGATCATGTAATCATGATGTAGGCTGGTGGAATTTACAAATGCATATGATTTGGTGGACAACTTCCAGCATGGACTTTCATAGACCAGATATTATCAGCCTAATCAGACCGTGTAATATGATTGCTTAATATATGAGGTAGGAAGGAAGAATACAGTGCACAGTTTTATTTATCACTTAGTATGACCTCAGTACTAACCCACTGTAGAAAACAGGGAGAACGATTACAGGGGTAGGTTTCAGTATGATGAGATGAGTACCAAGTAATTTGAGAGACAAGAGATAAAAAATGTTGATCATTGAGGAGGTGTTCAAGGACAGGGAAGTTACTGATAGGCTACAATAGGATTCAGTGTTCGGTCCAGTATATTTCATCATGGTCATGTCCAACCTCACACTAGAGATTGAGAATAAGCTCAGGCTATTTTCTCATGGCATCAATGGTGGACATTTTGCAATGGACTTGATTGTTGGTTTATGATGAAATCTGCAAAGGCTCACAAGTCAGATTAACAAATGGCAGCTAATATTGAATACCAAACATGCATCATGTTTATTGTAACTTGTCACCATACAAGATACACCTCTACTGCATCACTGTTTGTTTAGTAGCTTCAACTTCTCAAGAGTAATACACTTCAGAGATGATAATAAAAGACCAAGACATGAATGAAGTTAGTGACATTTTGACTGGGTTACAAAGGATTAAGGGTAGTTATGATATCGCAATTTTTCATGCAGGGAGTTAGTAATCTAAGAAAGTTCTCCCTCTTGGATATGCAGCCAAGTAAGGTGAGATTACCATTTACTCTAGCAAGCAATGAAAATTAATTCTTAATGAAATCTACCCATTTACCTCACATGCCACGTAAATGTCGACAGAATTTTATTATTCAATAATTTGGTAAAAACATGGTGTTATGCTCAGAAGATTCAATGTTTATCTGCCAGGAGTGAGATGGACAAGCAGCCTGAATGCTTTGGCACTCAGTGAGAAGTATCTCAAGGAGCACACTTACTTACCAGGAAATTGGTCATCCTCCTTATTGGTTTTAGACCTCTCCTAATAAAAAAGAATACACAAGGTAAAGATCAATAGGTCATAAGTCTGACAAACCTATGACGTGTAATACGTGGAGAACATGGAGGATAAAGTTTAGGTGTTCCTTGGATGCTGATGTACAGGGTACATGGAGGATAAAGAAAGTGAGAAGTTTAGGCACTCCTTGAATGAGTCACATGAAGAAATATGAAAGTACAATGTCAACATCTAACAGAATGCTGGAATGCTTAGCATGGGGACATTGCACGTAATACATGTGGAAATTGTTCTTTGGCTCTGTACAGTGCTACTAAGGTTTCACATAGACGAGTGCATCTAATCATATAGGCTATCCAGGCAGAATGGAATTAAATGACTGAGATGGTACAAAGGAGAGTGATAGATGTAGTAAGATGAATAGAAAGGCAGACATATGAGGAAGGAATGGATATGACTGGAATGTCCATATGGTAAGAGAGCGGATATGATTTGTACATATCAGACTGTTGGGAACCAGAATTTGGTATACTTCATAGAAAGGATGGTATGGGGAGCAGTCAGCATAGGTGGCAGATGGAGGTCATAATGATTGGATCAGACCTAAAGAGAGGCCCTTGAAATGACTTGCGAGACGGTGCTATGGAACAGCAGGCAGCAAGTGAGGGCTAAAGGAGAAGTAGATGGAGAACCCCCTTAATGCAAGTTGTTATAACATTTGAACTTACTCAGGCAATCACTCATCTTGTGTCAGCTCTGTAGCAGAAATGAAGAAACTCCGGACTATACGCCAGATGATCTAGGACCACATAGCAGTTCCAGAGATGGAAGACTTGTTGGGAGCCAGGAGTAGAATATATGGGTTCAATCTGCTCCCTTCTTTCAGGATGGGAAGGAAAAATAGTATGACCAGCAAGATGTACCCATTTATGCTCCTTGGACCTCAGAGCCGATGGACACGCGTACCTTGAGGAGAAGGGCATCTGCAGACTTAATTCACTGACAGTCTTGTGCAATGCCTATTGTATTCCCAACCCCAGAGTCAGCACTGCATATGAAGAAATAACATTTGGACACAAAAGTTAAAACACCGATCCACCATGTGGATGATGACATCACTTCTAGCAGGGAACATTCATCACTCTTAAGGGAACAAATCTGTAGGAACAAATGGATTAGCAATATGAACAGAGCAGCTTGATATTCAGAAGGAAGACTACCAGGAAAAGGACTACTGACCTTCCTCTGCTGGTAGTTTTGCATTCCCTTTGTCTTTAGTTGTGACTCAGGACTGCTAATGGCTAATCCTTCTGCAGTCTTTGTTCACAGACTTTCCCACAGCTGGGAAAGGTACATATTACACATTCTGTGCCTCTTATCCCTAAAAACAAATTAATTTCCTTTCACTCTTATGAGCTTCTTTTCTTTTCTTGTCTTATAATGTGTAATGAACTATGATATATTGGCCAAACTTAAAATGATCTTATAGACTCCTGGATAGAAGTAGAGCAGCATTCACCTATATTACATATAGCAAAACAACAGCTCCACATATGCCATTCAAGCTATAGATTCAGCTATGCAACTCAGTGCTGGCTAGCCATTGATGTTAAGTTGTCAATCTCGCCTTCATTCTTGTTGGATGGGTTCGGAGCCGATCCTCGGCTCCGACTCGGCATACTAAAAGCTCGAGAGCTAATTCCACCGGCTCGAGGCTCCCCTATATCCCACAATGCTAGGCGGTAACTACTCAGATCTCATTTGCCGCTATAGCTGACGAGGTGCTTCTCTACCGGCTCAGGCAGGTTAGTTTGAAAATTACCTTTGGTACTTCAAAAACCCTTTTCTTTTTATATATTTAGCCCCTGTTAGTGTATATTACTCTATAGATTTCTCGACTCCCTTTTTTTTGTCGAGTATATATTGTTTTTTTCCCCTTCTCCCTTTTCTTAGGCCTTTGGCCCTCCCCTTCCCAGTCCTAATGACTAAAGTTAGTTTTTTCTTTCTTGTACTTTAAGGGCTTTTGTGTGTGTGTGTTTTTCATAGCCTTTACTTTTTAACTAAAATAATTTTTTATTCAGAGTGTGTCTGTGTGTTTGTATTGTGACAGACATTTTCTCGATGTCGAAGGAAAAGGTCTCAGACTTCAAGAAGTGTGATTCGTGCTGTCAGGAAATGTCTCTGACAGACGGTCACACTTCTTGTGTCTATTGCCTGGGGCCTGTGCACCTGCAGGACTCATGTGCTGTCTGTCATGGCTTCAGCCCTCGAGTCCTGCAGGAGCGTAAAAACAAACTTATTTTACGAGGTTTGTTGAAACCTGAAGGTCCCCCGACTCAGTCCAGTTTGGGCAAAACTTCTAGGGCTCCGAAACAGTCGACTCCTGCTCTTGAGTCGACTGTACAGGTGGCTAAGCAGGTCCCGACATCGGCTCCGGCTGGAGCCGATGTTCTTGGGACAGAGACTATTACCTCGGCTCCGGCTGGAGCCGAGGCTGTTAAAGCTTCATATACCATCGGAGCCACATGCAAAAAAGAGGTCAAGATCCCCTTCTGGATCCACCTTTACTATTACTTCGGCTCCGGCTGGAGCCGAAGCGAGCAAATCCCCATCGGCTCCGATACCATTATCGGAGCCATCTTACAGGAAGAGATCCAGGTCCCCTTCTGTCGGTTCCATACATTCGGCACCGGGATCTCCTCTCCTTTCGGAACGGAGCCACAAATCACATTCCTCTCGGTCTTCCAGGTTGTCAGACCATGACTTACAGAGGGTGGTGAGTAGACTTCTTAAGTCCGAGGCACTAGCCCAAATGCTCCATAGCCCGACTCATCAGTCTTTGGCTATTCCAGTCCCTCAATATATTCCTCCTCCGACTCCTTCGAGTTCGGAGCCAAGGCTTGTTGGACCTATCACTGTCGGTGCGTCGGATCCGATACCATCGTATTCGGCTCCGTCGTCCGCTCCGATCTCCTCTTTGGAGGGATCTCGGTGCCGGGCTTCCATCGTCGGCTCGAGGCGAGTGGCATCGGACTCTTGTCCGACCCGTTCTCCCTCTCGGGCTTGGCTGGTGAGTTCGGCTCCGACATCGGCTTCGGAGCCGTCTCTGTCGGTGCCGGGAGGGGTTCTTGTCTCTTTGGAGCGAGGGCCTCGGACCTTGCCTGACAGGGATGCCTTCGAGGTCATGCGGAGCGTGCTAGAACCAGGTTCTGCCCCACAGTCGGTTCCTTCAGCTCCTCCTTCTACAGTGCCTGCGGAGGTTTCTGCTCACCCCCTTGTTTTACACCGTAGAGAACCAACTCCTCAAGTTTCCCCATTGGGAATTTCCTCCTCTTCCGAGGTCTCTCCTGACCCTGCTGGAGATCCCCCTAGGAAGAGGCAGTGCAAGAGGAAGCACATTGACTCCCCTGAGTCTATCACCTCTGACACTGACCTGGAGGAATCCGAAGGGTCCCCACGTTGCCCCTCTGAAGATGTCTCCTTTGCAGACATCCTAGAGATTCTCAAACAGAGGGGAAATTGGCCAGCCTTAAACCCTTCGGAGGATGAGTCGGTGTATCTTGAGGCGTTTGGTTCTCGCCCTTCTACCTCCTGGGTGTCCCCTCCCTTTGACCCCCTTATGGAAGTGGTGGCAAGGAAGGCGTGGACGGCTCCTTACTCAGTGGAACCCACCCCGAGGAGACCATCCAAATTCATCACGGCTCCCTCAGACAAACAGTTTCTTTCCAAAGGTGTCCCGGTTGATGCTATGGTGGTGGCTGTGGCCACAAAGAAGGAACTAGCTGATCCTTCTGTTCCTGTCCATCCTCCTAATAAAGATTCTAGGACCATGGACAGGTATGGCAAGCGGATGTTTTCGTCAGCGACCTTTTCTATGTGGTCGCTGAACTACTTATGCCATTTCACCCGTCTCCAAAGAGATTTGCTCAAGGATATGGGTGAATTGATGAAGGATCCTACAGCTGAGGGGTTCAAAGACACAATGAACTCCCAGTTGGCTACCCTAAATTCAATAGTGAACTCTTCCATGCGGCTGGTTTCATACGCAGCAGATGGAGCGAGTAGATCTGCAGGCACAGGCATTGCATTACGAAGGCACGCCTGGATGCGGCTGTGTAATTTTGAGGACCCTTTCAAGGCGTCCTTCACCAACTCCCCCTTTGACGGATCATCTTTGTTTGGTCCACAGGTGAAGGATACATTGACCAGGTGCGAGGTGGAAGGTAAGACTCTCTCTGCCGTAGGAGTCAGTTTTTCCACCCCTTCTAGACCCTATCCCAAGGGTCAGAGGGGGGAAAGATGTGGTTTTGCAAACAATCTCAGGGAGTCTCATCTGACGCACAAGGTCGATTCCCCTCTAGAGGCAGAGGGGGGAACAATAATCAACGCCGCCCCAGAGGCAGAGGAGGTCCGCAAAACCAGGGTAGCAGAGAAGTGTTCTCTGACAAACCCTTTCAGCACCCCTGAGGGGCTGCCCGGCTGTCCGCCGGAGGCAGTCGGGAAGATTATCGCTGTACCCAGAAGCCTGGCTTTCCCTAACTCAAGACAAATGGGTACAGTCGATCATATCCGAGGGTTACAAAATTCCCTTTATTCATGTCCCATCTCAACCAAAAAAATCCCTTCCAGATGTTCCACCCGGTCTAAGGGAACAAGCAGCTTTGGAAATTTCAAAGCTGCTATTAAAAAGAGTCATCCAACCAGTCCAGCAGACCAGCAAGGATCCGGAATCTACTCCAAATTCTTTTTGGTACCAAAAAAAACAGGGGACTGGAGGCCCATTCTAGATCTCAGTTATTTAAACAAGTTTGTCAAGAAAACAAAATTCTGGATGGTCACGCTACAGTCCATCCTACCCTTCTTGGGTCAGGACAATTGGATGTGCTCTATAGATCTTCAGGACGCGTACTATCACATCAAAATGAACCGGCACTCCAGGAGATATCTCCGCTTCAGGCTAGGAGCCAGTCACTATCAGTTCAGAGCCCTGCCCTTTGGTCTCACTACAGCCCCCCGAGTGTTCACCAAATGCATGGCAGTGGTCACGGCTCACTTGAGGTGCCAGGGATTCCAGGTGTTTCCATATCTGGACGATTGGCTCCTTACGGCCACCACCAGGCATCAGCTTTTACTATCCAGAAATTTCACCGTGCAAACCTGTCAAGCTCTAGGCATATCAATAAATTTCGAAAAATCTGCCTTGTCGCCTTGTCAGTTTATTACTTTCATAGAAGCCAAATTAGATCACGCAGACTCTTTCGCAACGCTCACAGAGCAGAGGGTTTTAGACATTGAAACCAAGTTTCTCTATTGAATTTGGTCAAAGTCAAAGTCAGACTGGTGTTAAAGGTATTGGGACTCATGGCGGCAGCTATTCCTCTTCTCCCCTTAGCTCGCTTTTACATGAGAATCCTCCAGTGGATGCTCTTCACCCAATGGTCCTTTCAGCGACTCCCGATGTCCCATTCCATACTGATCACTCAAGTATGCAGAAACCAGCTATCTTGGTGGGTCACGTCACCTCAACTTCTCCAAGGAAGACCCTTCTCTCTCCCCCCTCCAGTTGCCACGTTGACAACAGATGCCTCCCTGATCGGGTGGGGGGGGGGCATTATCAGGGTAGGACAGTCCAGGGCACATGGCAACCATTCGAGTGCCACTTGCACATAAATGTCCTAGAGATGAGAGTGGTGCTTCTAGCGTTGCAAGCTCTACACGACTCTCTTCCCATAGGGACTATTGCAATTCAGACGGACAACATGTCCATGGTGTGGTACATCAACAAACAAGGCGGAACCAGGTCATACCCTTTATGTCGAGAAGCACTCAGACTTTGGCAATGGGTGATTTCTTCTCAACGTTTCCTGACGGCGACGCACATCCCCGGGAAATCCAACGTCATTGCAGACAGATTGAGCAGAGCAATTCTCATGCCACACGAGTGGTCTCTAAAGACATCAGTTCTAGAGGAGGTATTTCTAAGATGGGGTCATCCTTGCTGCGATCTTTTTGCTACTCCCCAAAACAGCAAGTGTCAAGACTTCTTCACGCTCTTCCCGTTACCAGGCCAACCCACCAGAGACGCTCTAGTCCACGATTGGCCCCGGGGACTTCTGTATGCTTTTCCCCCTTTTCCATTGATACCTCGTCTAATTCAGAAAGCCATCGCATTGAGAGTGACTATGATCCTCATTGCCCCTTACTGGTCTCGACAGATATGGTTCCCCTTTCTTCATCGTTACATTTTGGAGCAGCCTTTGCGTCTGGACCCAGTACCAGACCTGATTACCCATCAGTCGGGTCAGCTGCACCAATCTCTGTCTTCCCTAAACCTCACAGCATGGTTTCTCCAATTCCTACCTTAGCCAGGCTTCCCTCAATATCTCGCTCGGTCAGAGATATATTGATAGCCTCTCACAAATCCTCTACCCGGAAGATTTATACTAGTAAATGGAAACATTTTTCCTGTTGGGCATCATCGAAAAACATTGATCCTTTTACTGCATCTATCCAATCCATTTTAGACTTCCTGGCGGAACTTTTTCACTTAGGATCTTCTGCGTCAACCATCAGAGTTCAGTTGGCTGCCATTTCTAATTTTCATGTGGGGGTTTCAGAATCCAGCATAATGGCTCACAAGCTCTGTAAGGCCTTTCTAAGAGCTGTATTTCTCCTCAAACCTCCGATCAAAGACCCTCCACCTCAATGGGATTTAAACTTGGTTCTGGCGTCTTTGATTCTTCCCCTTGAACCAGCGGCTTCATGTTCTCTGAAGTTGCTTTCCTGGAAGACACTTTTCTGGTGGCCATTACTTCAGCGAAAAGAGTTTCAGAATTACAAGCCCTCTGCAGTCGTCCTCCTTACCTACTTTTCACAAAGACAGAGTATCTCTCCGGACGAACCCCTCCTTTTGCCAAAATCTCCTCTCAAGTTAACCTAAACCAGGTTATTGATCTCCCCGTCTTTTTCCCTAATTATTCAAATAGATCAGAGCAAAAGCTGCATTTTTTGGATGTTCATCGCCAACTGAGATATTACTTAGACAGAACTAAACATCTCAGGAAATCTGATCAATTGTTTCTGTCATATGCAGAAGGAAGACTAGGCCTTCCAGTTACCAAAGTGTCTCTGTCTAGATGGTTAACTTCTACAATTTCCTTCATCTATGAGATTAGACATCAGAAATTACCCTCAAGACCTAGAGCTCACTCAACCAGGGCATTAGCTACATCCATTGCCTTTCAGGACAGGTTGCCAATAGACTCAATCTGTGCAGCAGCCACATGGGCTTCTCCTCATACATTCATTTCACATTACAAATTGGACATGGTTTTTAGAAGCCGTGCCAATTTTGGTTCCACTGTTCTCAAGAGTCTGTTCCGATAGGCCACCCGGGATAAGGTGCTAGGGACGCGGTCCCATCCAGCAAGAATGAAGGCGAGATTGACAACTTAACATTAAGAAGTTATGTACCTACCATAACGTTCCATGTTAGTTGTCTTCTTCTCGCCTTCTTTCTTGCGTCCCTCCCTCCTTCCCCCAAGCCTGGACAGACCAACAGGGATTGTTTTGTGTTTCTTCTTCCGAATCTTGTTATTCCATATTGCACACTAGTATTGCTTGGTATAGCTACCAAACGAGATCTGAGTAGTTACCGCCTAGCATTGTGGGATATAGGGGAGCCTCTAGCCGGTGGAATTAGCTCTCGAGCTTTTAGTATGCCGAGTCGGAGCCGAGGATCGGCTCCGAACCCATCCAACAAGAAAGAAGGCGAGAAGAAGACAACTAACATGGAATGTTATGGTAGGTACATAACTTCTTATTTTAACACATAATTGAATGAAAGCACGTGTCAGCTATGCAACTCAGTGCTGGTTAGCCATTGTTTTAACACATAATTGAATGAAAGCACGTGTCAGCTATGGAACTCAGTGCTGGCTAGCCATTGTTTTAACACATAATTGAATGAAAGCACGTGTCAGCTATGCAACTTAGTGCTGGTTAGCTATTGTTTTAACACATAATTGAGTGAAAGCACATGTCAGCTATGCAACTCAGTGCTGGCTAGCCATTGTTTTAACACATAATTGAATGAAAGCACGTGTCAGCTATGCAACTCAGTGCTGGTTAGCCATTGTTTTAACACATAATTGAATGAAAGCACGTGTCAACTATGCAACTTAGTGCTGGTTAGCCATTGTTTTAACACATAATTGAGTGAAAGCACGTGTCAGCTATGCAACTCAGTGCTGGCTAGCCATTGTTTTAACACATAATTGAATGAAAGCACGTGTCAGCTATGGAACTCAGTGCTGGTTAGCCATTGTTTTAACACATAATTGAATGAAAGCACATGTCAGCTATGCAACTCAGTGCTGGTTAGCCATTGTTTTAACACATAATTGAATGAAAGCACATGTCAGCTATGCAACTCAGTGCTGGCTAGCCATTGTTTTAACACATAATTGAATGAAAGCACATGTCAGCTATGGGACTCAGTGCTGGTTAGCCATTGTTTTAACACATAATTGAATGAAAGCACGTGTCAGCTATGCAACTCAGTGCTGGTTAGCCATTGTTTTAACACATAATTGAATGAAAGCACATGTCAGCTATGCAAGTCAGTGCTGGCTAGCCATTGTTTTAACACATAATTGAATGAAAGCACGTCAGCTTTGCAACTCATTGCTGGCTAGCCATTGTTTTAACACGTAATTGAGTGAAAGCACATGTTCAAAACCCACTTTCCAGGAGCACAACTACTCATTACTGATAGTAAGAGCTTTTGCAGGGGGTATCATGCATGTAGAAAGGGAAGGCTGACTCTCATTACATAATTATTTTGGCTGCATGCATAAGTTTTTAACAAACATTTCTCATTGTTAACTGTAAATATTTAACATCAAAACAAACTGTAACACTTTAAAAACATTTTTTCAGGGGGTGGTGCTTCCCCTCCTGCACCCCTTTGTATGGTGAGCTGTACCCATATACACTTGCTGCTTCAATAAACTAACTCTGACATCACCGTACCTTTAATAGCTCACAACTTCTTATCTCCAGTATCAGTAATAAATCCAGAAATAATCATGCACAAGCAGGGTCACTTTTTAAAACATTAGTACCATTAACCTGAAAAGTTGACAGCATTAGAGAATGTTAATTGAAATTAGTTTTCTGAAGCAAAAGATATGCTTAATTCTAATTATTGTCATTATTTATTAAGTGTAATCCATCACCTTTGACCCCCAAATTGCAAGTTTTATCATTAGAAGGATGATCATTAGGCGGGATTAGGTGTGACAAAACAAACTTTTGTGCCAAAGTTAGAGATATCACTGAAAATCAGGATAGCTGAGATGTACGGTACCTTGGAGTACAGGAAATTCTCAAAGGAACAGCAGTGTCAGAATTATCATGTCTGTACTTGCAAATGTTGCTTATCTGTGTCATAAACTTCTGCCTTGCCTCCATTTATCTCAGTACCTCTAACTGTAAGAGTCCACAGAATTAGAAACAAAAATGCCTAGTTTTACACAAAATAGTTTTCTGTAGACAACAAAGGCAAAAAATAAACTTCTGTGAAAACAAATTACAGGCTTTTGATGATTTATGCAATTGAATTCAATGGGTTGACTTTCAGGCTTTTTCTCCTGTCGTTTAGGCTCAGATGTGAATCACATTAATTCAATCCTAATTTTAAATTGAAATGAAGACAAAGGTCAGTCCCTCTGGGTTATTACTGCTTGTATCTCTGGGTTTTGTATGAATGTACTGCAGCTTGGTAATTTGGTGAAAATGTACATTTTATACCATTTTGTACAATTCACCCATGTGTCCTAAAGTTGCATGTTTCATCAGATGAAGCAAACTGTTCAAAGTTGCAGTTTACTGAATTCTCCAAAAAAGCATTTTTGTTGTGGCTCAATTCACACTACACTCTTCCTCCGACATTCATTATTTAAATACACTAACTTTACAATAACTCAAACATGGAAATAAGAGAAAAGTCTCTCATAGAAGGAGTCACTGCTAGATATAAATAAAAACTACTCAGCAGTGATTTCTTATGCAGCTTAGTGATTGGGGATTTCAGCATTGCAAAATTGATCTCAATGAGTTTGAATTCATTCACTTTAACACTTGACAAACAGTATGGTAGCAATTCTGCATACAGGTTACTGTCCGAAAATAACTTTGTAAGTTACTTCATTTAGGAACACTAGCCACCTGTATCATATTTTGGATACTTATCTGTATCTCCGTTTCTGATTGTTCTAACACATCTTCTATCCCAACTCTCTATGTCTGAAATGATAGATTCAAGTTTGGCCAGATAGAGACTGTCATATTTCCTTTACATCACTCTCATTGTGTCATTAATTTTCGATGATGGAATTTGTACGTGCAGAATTCCTCAAAAGCTACTGTCTGTCATTATCTGACAAATCATGCACGCACTCAAGTCATTATGCCGCAGATACCAGTATGAGTTTGTCATGGTCCATGTAGGTGTAAATGACCTGAGATGTACTTCCCTGGTCAATATTTTATTTAACATTTGTTGACCGGGAAAGTCCGACTAGGTTCCACAGATCCTGTTTTCAGCGGAGCGGAGAGGGAAATGCTCCAGATGACGCATGTCTTTAGGAAAGTGGGAGGGAAACCGGAACCCGGGAGAACGCAGCACGCTAACGCAGGGGAGAACATGCACACTCCACACACCCCGCACCGAAGAGAGAGAACCAGAGAACTTCTTGTTGTGGGATCATTTAGCATTAACTGCGGCACGCAAACACTCCAAACATTTTAAAGCATCGTAGGTGTTGAACCCTGACCACACACTGCAGTCATGGATGGACTACACCACTTCATCTGAGGTATATATGATGCACATATGAAGAAAGACATGATGGAGCAGTGTGTCTTAGGCTGTTATGAGCCTACCATTGAGTAGCATATTACCAACATGAGGGTGCTGCCACAGTATGAGAAAACATGACTGATTTCAACAATTGGCTGTCTTTTTGGTGCCATTCGAAGGGGATTCAATACTTATCTACTTGGGAGTACATGGTTAATAGACTATGTTGCTTTGCTAAGGATTGTCTTCATCTAGGCTACTGAATACTAGCTAAAACTTTATCCATCCCATAGTGCCTTTTTTAGGCAATGCCAAATTGATAAACCTACTGACATAGTCAAATCAACTCAGCTGAACCTTAAAGTTCTATTGCTCAATGCCAGGACCCTAAATAGAAAACTACACTCTCTCTAAGCCCTCCCCACATTTTAGAATATAGACATCTGTGCAGTTACCAACAATGGTTTAAACCATCAGAGAGTACCCCAGACGTGCAAGGTTTCAGTGCCTTCCATACTTATATATCAATAGGTGCATGGATGAAGGCTAAAGGTGGAGGTGTCTCAATATACATCAGTAACAAGCATACCTCTTGTCTGGTCAAGCAGGATGACACTCTGAACTTCCCCCACATGCAGATCACCGTATAAAAATTCATATCCTAGCCAGCTATCAGTCATTCTCCATGTCCCAAGAAGTTCACAATGCATACTTGGACCTACTATAGAAACTTACCATCCAAACTAACACCCTACTTATGGGAGATTTGAATTGCTCCTCTATAGACTGGGAATCCTACATGTCCTCAAATCAATAAGCACAGAGATTCCTGGTCTTCATAAAATACAGACACCCTTGAGCAAATAGTGAAAGCACGCAGTAGAGGCTTCAACATTCTGGATCTCATAGTTCAAATATGGGAGAAAGCTACATCCCACACCCAATGTCTTGTCCTCCTTGGTAAACATACCTCTCAACCTCTTAGTGCAAGAAATCTGTACAATGCCCAACACAATGGGGGGACAAAGGCCCAAAAATAGGGACATATTGTAAATATTGCTCTTAATAACTTAGAAGGTTGCTAGAGTAACAGGGTTTGTTTTAACATACATTTTCTGAAGGATTTGAAATTTGAAACTCAAATATATGTCATTATTTAGTGACTTCAGTCCTCAGATCATCCCAGTGAATTGCCAAAAAACACAAATTTTATGAGGAACAGGCCAAGAATATGAGCCAACAATCTGGACATTCTGCGAAAATCTGTACAGTTGAGAGGTATGCTGATAAAGTCTATCCATAAAGCTGTCTCCTTCAAAATTAAAATAATACCTATATCCCCAGTAAAACCAGTAACAGTTAGGAACTATTCCAAGACAAACTACCTTTCATTAACTGATGGTTTATCAAAATTTAATGCTCCTCCAAACATAAAGAACACAGCAGCCTATGCTTTATTTCTCTCAGAAACTCTGTATAACCATGCCAATGGCTGCATAGAGGCTGCTGTAACTACCAGACATAAGTCTAGCACTAGCCTCAAAAACAGACCATCCTGGTGGCATCTCGAATTATACAGGATATACTACAAAAAATTATGGCAAAAAATCAGGAAGGGTAATTCCCATAAAGATAAAAGCTCTGTCATCAAATTAATTAGGCAACATAGAGAGCTAATTAGGTCAAACAAAGTCAGCTTGGAGGTTAAGATAGCCCCCCTCCAGGGGAAAGATAACCATAAGGCCTTTTTCAGTTATATCAGAAATCTCAAGGATAGCACACAGAGATGTGCTGAACTAATGGTTAATGGTGTCACACTCACCAAGCTTGGTGACATAGCAAACCTGTTAGTGGACAAATTCATTTCCAACTTTACCCCCTCTCTCCCCCCAACCATCCCCCAAGAAATGCCATCAAACATAACTCCTACAGCTATAACTAGGGAACATGTACTGACTGCACTTACTAAAACCAAAAACATAGCCTCAGTGGGCCCCAATAAACAACCCAGGATGCATCCTGAACAATCTAAAATATGACTTATCAGGACCTCTGGAGTCACTATTTAACTATAGTCTTAAAACAGGCTTGGAGCCATGAGAGTAGAGGACTGCAATGGTAATTCCCCTTCACAAGGAAGGACCTTCAAGAGATCATGGAAACTACAGACCCATTAATCCGATTAGTCATATTTGCAAAGCCATAGAAAGAATTATCATAGACACTATAAACAACGACATAGAAAACCTCCAGACACTGGACCCATCCCATGATTACTGGACCTCTTTGAAAAAGTCACTAAGACAATGGATGAGGGAAAAGGAGTACATACTGCCTACCTAGCTCTGACTAACACATTTGATACAATACTACACTTGGGCATTGTCAACAGACTTATGGAACTAGGTATAAACTCCTTTATAACATGCTGGATAGTTAGCTGGCTCAAGGATACGACCCATGAAGTTAGGATCAGTAAGACCATCTCCACAAAGAGACCAGTCACCAGTAGTGTTCCTCAGGGGTCTATGCTGGGTTCAGTCCTGAAAGGCATCTACTTCTTGGAAGTTAACGCCAATGTCAAAGACCTGTGGCTGACGAAGTTTGCAGATGATTGCAAACTGGGAGCAGTCACTGAATCACCCCAAGATGAGAGCACCATTCAGGAAGATCTAACACATACACATGCTTGGTGCCAATGCCACAGCTTAAAACTCAATGTCAAAAATGCATTATACTACATTTGGGTAAGTCTGCTACCCTGGTAACTACATCATTAATAAAACACCCCTAAACATCAATGGTAATCTAGCCTCTAACCAGCATGTGCCCAAGTTAGTAAGAAAATCCTCCTATGTTACTCAATTTATAAGTAAGGGCATGGCATTTAGGCCAAGAGAGGTTATTGTACCACTGTACTCATCCCTCATCAGACCAATTATGTACCTGAACAGTCACATACAGTACTTGATATGTCCATAAAGTTTCCTTACAAAAAGTATATACGGAGTAAACAAAATGTCCTATGCTGATCACCTCAAAGCCCTGTCTCTTTACTGTTTGCCATACAGACTATTGAGAGGTGATCTTTGCATGGCACACAAGGCATCCCTGGACCCTGTTTGAATGAATCTTTTGCACATCTGCAAAAGAAATAGTATCAGAACTACTGGACATAAATAGGACATGTTGGAGAAACAGAAATGGTTCTCAGAGAATTCACATTCTCTAGAACAGGCTCTCCATCCATATGGAGTAGAGTTCCTCCCTAACCCTATTTAAGTGCAGCTTGGACCAATGGATGAATCGGAAAATTCACCCCTGGTCTGGCACCTATGTACCTGATGGACTGAGACTGTTAGTAAATCACTCCTATATAAATCGAATTTGTGGGTCATATTTGGGGTGCATGGCTAGGCTTATAAGTGGCCTAGTGATCATTAGTGTAGTATACACCTATGAATGTATGAACCTATGAATAAGTATGATTATATATACTGGACCTTCTTTATGACTGTGTTATTAATAGAGCAATTATGATTTGTTTCCTGAACCCAAACTTGCAATTTCTAGAATTTTGCTTGATGTTGTTTGCACAGGTATACATTGTATGTGGAGTGCTCTTTTGAACTCTCATATTATCACATCTATCTTCTGTTTAGTTTCTTAACTTACATTTCTGCTGGCACATTAGTCTTAAGTAAAAGTAGTTTATTGTCCTTTTCACATTAGTAAGGTTGCCATATACCTCATTACCCATTCCTGTGAAAAAGTCTGCTATCATTTCCTATACAGATAGATAGGTTCATAGATTAGTACTAAGCTAACTGCCCTTGTGAGCCATTTTAAGCTTAGACAATTATCCTTTGTGAGACTCAAACCCTGCACCTTGTGTTTGTAAGGCAAACACCTTAACCATTAGGCCACCCTCCCAACCCTAAAAGGTTGCTCCTCTCCAAGGAGATCACACACAAACTTGTCAAGTGCAGGATTCAAACCCCTACCTAACTACTTTCTGATACTACAGGAGTATGCATTTACATGATGCGCTATACACATTACTTGTGACAGAAGTATAACATGGCTGGTGTTCCAGTTTCAGAAAACGTGACTTGCAATTACATCATTAACTGAGTGGGGTAGCCATGCATCTACTTATTTCAGTACGTGTAATCTAATCTCTTCATCCTTTTTGTATTCCCACAGAGTTTAAAAGGTGAGTAATTTTTGTTATGATGATTATAGTTAAATACATAATATGAAGGAGAAGATTAAACACACACAGACTGTGTAATTACACAGTCATTTAGACCCTGGCCAAAAGAATAACAGCATGCAGTTTTATACAATAGTTAAATCTAATAAGGCACTGAAGTGCTTCAATTAAAATCTAAATTAATTATTATTCTAACCTGATAAAACATTATGTACATTTTCTCTAGAGGTACAGCTCTGTTTATATTTACTTCCATGTTCTTTTCTATTATGCTAAGTAACATGACAACATGACATGAACATATTTATAGTTAACATATTTTAGTATACAAAGATGATCAGTTTGTTCTGACACAGAGCAGCAGCCTTGACTTGCTTTATATTTTTATTCTGAAAATTGTTAAATGATGACACAGTGTTGTACTATGTGGAAAGTCATGGCTCCAGTGATCATATGTACACATCTTTACTGTGGTGCTGGGCCTGCATTATTACCACTTCCCTATTTTTAAAGCAGTTTGCTCAACCTGTTTAACTATTATTCATTTAAAAAAATGTACATTGCTTTCTTAAACTCTATGTACGTTTCAACAGGGCCAGGACATGACAGACATAAGGAATTCAGTATTAATGTGGCTGAAATCTGAATTAGCTGATGTTGAGTGACGGGGATAAATGTGACACTGAGTGAATTCAGCTATCTATCTGTCGATCTATCTTCACAGCATTTCTGATTAATATATCTATTGATCAATCTGTTTATGTATGCATGTATATATCTATCTGTCTGTCTATCTATCTGTTAGCTTAAGTGATATGTTGGATTATGTGCCGCGATAAAAGAAATATTTGAATGGTGAGTTGAAAAGAATTGAGCTGAAAAACAAGTTCTCTATTTTGCAGTGTCGATGTATCTATATATCATACAGGTGATTTGTGATACTTAGTAGTGTAGAATTTCACCAAGTATGAAACCTGACATTTCAGCCATTGTGTTTACCCTAAGATGCAGAGACTTTAGAGTCAGCTCATAGAGAAATTGGGGGTGGGAGCTGAAGAAAAGATTTCAAAATGCCAAATTTTGCCATTAGTAGTCTTGCTGTTATGATACCATATTATACAGCATATTCTTCTGTCATGTTCATAGGTGTATACTAGGCTAATGGCCCTGGAACCTTTACAAGCCTAGTCCAAAAAAATTGCCCAGGCACCATGCCACCCACTGTTAGTTCACAGTACCCCATATCCAATAGGACAACTGGAATGATTCCTGGAGTGAACTTTCTGTTACCCATCCACTCATCAAGATTTCTCTTGAAGAGGGCCAGCGAGGTGCTCTGCTTGACATGAATGGGAAGCTTATTCCAGAGTATGGGCAGTCTTTGGGAGATGAACCTGTCCCTCCAGCATGTTCTGTTAATTGTGGTAATGCGGTCGTGATCTCTGGAGTGTGTGGTGCAGGGGGATTGGGATTTCTTTAGATGTAGCATTTCAAGTAGGGCTGGGTTGGACATGGCTTTGTAAGTCAAGCAGAGAACACCTCTAAGTAGATGATAAGAGACTGAGAACAGATGAATTTTCTTGAGGTTGTCCATGTAGGGCATGTGTTTAAGGCCTAGGATCCTTTTTGTGAGGTACTTTTGTGGCATCTCTAGCTGTTGTATGTGTCTGGTCAGGTACATGCCAAACAGGGCATTCTATTCGATGATTGGTCTAATGAGGGATGAGTAGAGAGGGATGATGACTTCTTTCTTCCTGGATGTGAAAGCTTTTATTATAAGATGTGCCACGTAGAAGGACTTTCTGACCACAGTGGCAATGTGGTGGTTGAAGGTGAGGTGGCTGTCAACCTGGGTGCCCAGATCTCTTATGGCCCCTTCATTGTTCAGTGGGCTCCCATCAACGTGGTAATTTGTGGGAACTGAATTTTTTGAAAGGGGATAATAACGCATTTTTTGAGGTTAAGCTTCAGGCCATGGTTCCGACACCAGTCATTGGCCTCAGAGAGGCCATTTTGTAGGATGTCTGCATCAGTTGAGGAGTTGATAATGACTCCTAGCTTGCAGTCATCAGCAATCCTGGTCAGCCAAAGTTCTGTGTTGGCCTGGACTTCTGAGAACTAGATGCCAAACAGGAGAGGGCCCAGGACTGAGCCCTGTGGGACTCTACTCATGACTGGTCAACAGTCTGACTTGGAATCTGCAACTTTCACTCTGTGGGTCCTGTCTGTGAGACAATTTTCAACCCACCTAGTGATGTAAGGATTGATGTCTGGTTTGCTGAGTTTATCAATGATTCAAAAACATGACAACCACAAACAGCACCAAACCACAGATATGAGGAACCTGGCTCCAATAAAGACTGTCCCTTCCAAGATTCCTCTTGTCTGAGGAATAGCTGGTACAAACACTTCCACAAAATGCACTTACTGTACAGTGAAGCAGATGGATGGAGTTGATTTCACTTTGGACCCAAGTGAAATCATCTCCATCCATCTGCTTCACTGTACAGTAAGTGCGTATTGTGGAAGTGTTTATATCAGCTATTCCTTTGACAAGAAGAATCTTGGAAGGGACAGCCTTTATTCTAGCCAGATTCCTTGTATCTGTGGTTTGGTGAGTTTATCAATGATAACTGAGTGGGGAGTGGTATCAAAGGCCATGGCCAAGTCGAGGTAGGCTGTATGCACTGCCTTACCCTCATCCACAGCTTTGGTGACTGTCTCGAAGAAGTCAACCAGGTTCAGCAGGCAGGATCTCCCCTTGACAAAGCCAGACTGTGTGGGGTCAAGAGTTTGGAGATTGCCTATATCTTTGTTAAGCAGGTCCATGATGATGTGCTCCATAGCTTTGCATACCAGACTCATCAGGCTAATGGGGCGATAGTTCCCAGGGTCTGTAGTTGCTCCCCCTTTATGGACAAGGATGACTTGCAGCAGTGCACCATTTGTTAGGGACATAGCCTGAGGTAAGGCTGTGATTGAACAGGGCACACAGATGTGGTGCCAGTTCATTTTGTAGCTCATGTAGGATGCAGCCAGGGATATTATCAGGTCCCATGGATGCTGTTTTCTTGGCTTTGGGCAATGCAACTTTTACCTGTGCCGCAGAAATGGTGGGTAACAGGCTTTCTTCTGGTATTGTGATAGGGCCCTTGGGGAGGGGCAAAGTTTGTACTGAATCTGTCGGCCAGTATGTTAGCTATATATGTTGGCTCAGTATAGGAGGTGCCATTATGCAATAACTCAGAGAAAATCTGGGTATTGCCTCTGAGGTTTTTTATATAGCTATAGAAGGCTTTGTGCTTGTTTTTGGTGTCAACCTCAATTCTGAATTCATAGCCGGCTTTAGAGGATTTGATAATGGATCTCTGCTTTTTGTTGAGACTGATAGGGGAGGTTTTCCAGTCTTGTGACTTCATTTTTTTCTGCAACAGTTTCTTCATTCTGTTGTAAAATTTATTGATGGCTGGGGGCCACCAGATTGGCTTCCTTTTTCTGGAGGAGAGCATCTTAGTTCTATTTGGTATTGCAAGGTCCATGCATTTGTGTACATGCTCGTACAGTACATTGGTGTATGAATCGGCAGTCATGCAGCTATTTTCCATTGGCATGGGTGCTGAGAAGTTAGCCACCTCTGTTTTTAGGAGTCCAAAGTCGGCTTTAGAGAAGTTTTTCAGGGTGGTCACCTTAGCGGGGGGTGTAGGTGAGATTGAGATTTCCATGGTGATCAGGTTGTGGTCAGATTTAATCAGCAGGGAGGAACTGACTATAGGTGTGGAGCAATGGTCTCCCATGTTGGTGACAACCAGGTCAAGGATGTTGCTTCCTCTAGTGGGGGTCAGAATGAGCTGGTCCAGGGCATTGGAATTGATAAATTCCAGAAAGTGTTGGGCCTGTACATTGATACTTGAATAGTTTTCCCAGTTGATGGAAGGGTAGTTGAAGTCACCCAGTATGAGACTATTGGGGTGGACCTTAATAGATTCCAGGGTGCTTAGGAACTTGGAGTGAGAGTTTAGGGACATGTTTGGGGTTCTGTAGCAGGCTATGACTTGTATCACCGGATAATTGTCTTACCCAGTGTTAGTTGTACCTGAAGTATCTTGGATGCATTGTGCTGGGCTACAAGTCTAGAGGTGTGCATACCCTTTAAGAATATGATAACACCGCTGCCTTTGGAACTTCTGGCCATATTCTGTGGCCAAAAGGTATAGAATGAGTTGTAGCCTTGGAGCACAGGGGTGCTTTCTGCCTCTTTAAACCAGGTCTCCGTTACAGCACAGGTGTTGGCATTCTCCATTTTGAGGAGAGCTTTGAGTGAGCGCATCTTGAGATTTAGACTTCTAGCATTGAGCAGCATGACCCTCAGATTGCATTTGTTTGTAGCTGTCATGGTGGAATTTTGGTCTTTGGAACACTGTCTAAAAAAGGCACTATAGGGGTGGCATAACCTTAGCCAGTATCTGGAATCCCCAGGGGTGACAGATGCAGACCATCTCTGGCAAAGCATTCAGGTCTGTTGATCACTTCGCCCCAGGCAGATAGATACTGTCTTCCCTTAGAATGACACCAGAAACTTAACCAGTTGTTGAAGTCAATCATTTTCTGCTCATACTATGGTATCATTCTGGGTGATGGTAGAATACTGCTCAGGGCTAGGGTAATACTTGCCTGGGCCACATAATCCTAGAGTTCTATCACATCTCTTTTCATGTTGTCCAGGGAGGTATGTCTCAGGTCATTCACACCCACATGGACAATGAGTGAGTCATATTTGTACTTGTTGTGGAGTGACCTGAGTGCATGTGTTATGTGGTGGATCCAGGCACCTGATAGACAACTGACTGTCACCTTCTCCTTGTTCAACCTAGTGAGTGGGACATCAGTGTGCCTCACAATTGAGTCTCCTATGATTAGTACATTGGGCAAAGTGTTTTGCCTTAAGGGCTTGGGTTGAGGGGTACACTGTGAAAGTGAGCTATGTGTTCTGAGGTTGGTGTTGTGTTGTGGTGGCCAAGTGCATTTCTGTCTCAGGGTCTCTGTTGTTTGGGTAAATTTTTATTGAGAGCCTCCACAAAGGTGGGTGTATGGTTTGTGTTTCTATGTGTGGGTTGTGATGGTTGGTGTTTTGGATGGGTATGTGTTCTACATAGTGAGTTGCAGGTGTTGACTTTCTCCTCTTGACCAGCTAGTCCGGTCTTGATTGGAGCATGCACTGCTTCCAGTTTGGTGATATAAGTGCATCTCTCACATGTATGAGTATTGGGAGGTAAGAGGAGAGGGTTGTCTGTGTACATTAGACAGTTGCCACACTGTCTCAGAATGCCCAAGTGCACCAGGTTGGCAGGAGAAAGCACAGGAAATTGCCTACAATTATACCAGGAGGGGTGATCATAACTAATAAGTACTGGTGCTGTTACTGCATAGGAACAGATAGTCCTGATAGCACCTAAGTGTGCTACAATAAATGCTACAAAAGCCTGTCAAAGTGCTAAATGAGTAAGCTAATTGAAGTGCAAGAAGTAAAAGAACAAGCACGTTCTAAGGGGAAAACTGAAGAGCAGACTTTCTGGCACCAGTAATAGTTTACATCAGCTGAGCACTGGTGAACGGTGCTCAAACACTGGCTTTTAACCCAGAAAGTTGAAAGGGATGGAAAAAATGCCCAAACGGCCAATAGGAAAGGCAGGAAACAAGCTTAGAACGTTTTTTTTTAGAACAGTAGCAAAAACACTTTAGATGCAGTACTAGCTAGCACACTTGAGTGTGTAGCAATATTAAGGCAAATACAGTTTAAATAAATGCAGATAAATTAAAAACAACAAAACACAAGTGCAGAGAACAGTAAATTATGAGAAAATCAAAATGGAGGCACTTAGAGTATCTGTTTTTCCTTCATGTTGCTCTTGTAGTTTGCAGGATGCCAAAACTGGATCGGCAGAGCTTAAACAAGCACAAACCCATGTAAACACAAGAGTTTAAACCAGAAAGTTGAAAGAGGTAGAAAAACTGCCCAAACAGCCAATAAACTACAATTTCTGGGCCAGAAACCACTCTTCTTGTGGTAGATAGGCTACCTGGTACTGACCACTCCCACTGATAAGCTAGAAGGCTTCCCTCCAACACAGAAAGGTCTGGGGGGGGTGAGAAACTTACAAAACAGGATCTAAGGAATTACAGCATTTGTCTTATTCAAGAAACTAATACGTGCATATCTCAATTTGATACAATTAAAATGGAGTTGGAACCTCATACGTTTGCTTCAGGAAGCCAATGAAGTAGCTCTATAGTGGCCATCTTAGTTTAAAGACATTTCTCCTTATAAATTATTCATGTTAAAAATGATATTTAAAGAAGATTCATTGTTCTGGAATATAAATGTATTTTTCCTTGGCCTTTAGTTATAATCTTGTTTTATGCATCTTTCCAACATAAAATAATTTTTCCTCCAGCTATTTCAAGTTTTAAGTGCTTTTAATAAAAAAACTGATGTTATAAGAGAAAGGAATTAGAATATGATTATTGGTTAACTTTTAGAAATACAAGGGTCACCATGTCAAAACATCAAATTAAAATTGTGAACTGATCTAGTGGCAGAGTGGACAGCATTGTCACCTCACAGCAAGAGATTTCCTGGTTCGATTCTCAGCTGGGATGTCTTCTGTGCAGAGTCTGCATGTCTTCCCAGTTCTTGTGTGGGTTTCCTCCAGCTGATCTGGTTTCAACCCACATTCCAAAGGCATGCAATAGGTGGATTGGACACTCTAAATTGGCCATAGTTGTGAGTGTGTGTATGTCAGTGTGGTCATGTGAGTGTGAGTGTAGTGTGGAAGAACTACCACAGCAGGGCTAGTCACCCAGTGATGTAAACCTTGGATCTAGATGATTGCCACTGTTGAAGTGACACCCCAATCCCATATGCAAAAATAGGAAAAAGGGGTTGTGGATGGATGGATGGATGGATGGATCTAACTGAGACATGCAATTCCTTAGAGCCTTATGTTCTTTATCCTGCAAGGAAAGATTTTAATTTCTCCTTATTATCACATGGACTGGTCAAGAGTTTTATTTTTCTTGATGTTAAGAACATTCTAGAGATATAAACTAAAATATAATTTAGAACTAAGATCCTTTTGAGATAATTTATTGATTCATTTAAAAATTACTTGAAGCCAGATCATCTTTCCTGGTCTACCCAGAGCCTGAACACGTGTTTTGTAGAATGATGGGGACAAGGAGAAAATAATATAAATAAGTGCATCTTTCTTTGCATCTCATCAGGATCACACAATTCTACTGATATTATATGAGCTGCCTATACATTTACCATAAGACGTTTTCAGATTAGCAAAGTGTCATGTATCAAGCACCACAGATTAAAGCAAATACTTGCCTTAGATGACAGTATTTTACAATCAGGCAAAGAAGTTCAGCTGAAATAAAACTCAGATAAGTTTACATCTTTAGTAAGTCATGAACACGAGCTGAAGTCATTATATGCTTTCATACCGCTGAACTGCCCTTAATTTGTATGGACACCAAGTCTGACTCAAATATTTCTCCATCCCGCTAAAAAACAGACATTGTTTTGAGGAGTTCTAAGTTAATGGCATCACTTTTATAAGTGACCTTACTTTTGGGCATTTTCCTAATCATAGGAGGTGCAAAGCTAAGGGCTTTGTATGCCTCAAACCTGTTGCAGTTTGATTAAAATCTAATACAAATATACAGAATTTACCTTAATTTTATCTGTGCTTCTGGATAATCCATTAATGGCTTGGCTAAAGCTACACATAAAAGTACAAAAATATCCAGAATATAGAATTTTGTTATGAACAAAACAAAGGCTACCAATGGACTTTTTGAATTTTGGACATTTTTCCTAATCACTGGAGGTGCAAGGCTAAGGGCTTTGCATGCCTCAAACCTGTTGTAGTTTGAATAAAAACTCCAAAACAAATATACAGAATTAACCTTAATTTTATGTGTACCTTTGGATAATCTATTAATGGCTTGGCTAAAGCTATACACAAAAGTAGAAAACTATCCAGACTATAGTACTTTGTTATGAAACAAAACAAAGGCTACCAAAGGAATTTGTGTGTGATTCTAGTTTATGAATGTGTGATTAAGACAGCCCAACCATCCTAATATAGAACATTAAAAGAGAAGTTATGAGCAGTTAGCAATTCTATTTTTTTCTCATGATGTTTTTAAAGTGTCTCTTTTAGCTAATGGGAAAGACATGGTGCATTCTCATGTTCCTTTCTAGGCACAATTGGATACTAAATATTTTTTAACATCATTGGTTTAGAATTCCTGATGAAGGGCACTCTAATCCAAGAGATCAAGTAACTGTAGTGTAAAATATATGTTAGTCCTTTAAAAGGTATTACATTTCCTCTGTGTTCCAGTTTAGAAAAAAATATAATGACAATTAAAAACTAACAAAATAAAACAAAAAAATTGAAAAAGAACTTAAGCAATTAATGTGGTCCAGAAATGAGTAACACACACACACACATGCACACACACACACACACACACACATATATATATATATATATATATATATATATATATATATGGAAATTATGTATTTTCTTGTTTATATGATAAACAAAATAATTTTACATCTATGAACACATTTTACAAGAGACAGAGAAAATTTTGGTGCAAAGTCTGCATCACCCCTTTGAAAATCCAAGAAAACTTAATATAGGTTTGGTTGACGTGACCTGAGTCACTTAATCACTATGTATTTTTGAAATGCCCCTAACAGCAAGCATTTGTGCAGCTTGGCCAGCATCTGGTTACTGAATAAAACATGATGCTATAATAATTACTGTAAGTAATTGTTTTTTGGAGGTGTAGTGAAATGCTTCTGGCAAACTGATGCCTTGTGAAGAAAACTGTAAAATATTACACTGAAAAAAATATAAAGTATAAAATATAAAATGGCCTATGTTTAATTGCCAGACTACATTAATATGGAATCGACTTGGTAAGAGAATTTTAATACTTGTAAAAGGTATTTATGCATTCTTATAAATCTTCAGCATTTATCGAAATATGTTAATAATTACATGGATTTATTACCTATAGATTTTCTGGAAAATAATGCAGAGTTCAAAATATTTCCAGAAATACAGATTTAGACCCTAGCAAAATCCACTAAACTCTATGATTAGCATTGAACATTGCATATGTTTTCATTCCCAATAAGCCACTGAGTTGTATACAATTGTGTGAGCTTTGATTTATGCAACGGTATATATTGGAAATGTTGCGTACCTTTACATTGGCATTGATTTTACACCAGAATATGTAAGAACCTGTATTTTCTTTGTACTTTGTATCTGGATCTTGACTGAAAAGATTGTTTCTGATCTACCTTTTCAGGTAACAAAGCAAATAATGAAATAAATAAAGTAATTAACAAATAATGTATGCAGTGGATGGAACAGGCAGGATGTGAGAGAGTAGAAAAAAATTAAGCTCTCTTTAACGATATATCATTTAGATCTTGGTGCTCCATAAGAGCATGTCACTCTTGTGCTGAATTTTAACGAAGAAGCTTTAGTGTCTCCTAATACCGTAACAGAACATCCTTGACTACTCCAGCATGTAATTCAGTTAAAATACAATAAAAACAAACACAGAAAGTCAAAATGCTTTTAAGCAAATTGCCATAAATGTGGAAAGCAACTTCAGTCACTTGAAAAATTATATATTTCAATGCATCTTTAAAGTCAGTTCACATGGTGAATGCAGCTATCTTTTTATTATTGGAGCTTTGTGAAGCAGAGACATTATCTTTAATGATCTGATAAACAGCTGATGCACCTGTCATCCTGCTGATATTGCACAATGAAGGCAGATATTTATTTCTATACTGATTTTGTCAGCATTTATTTACATTTTGTTATGAAGGCCTTGATATGCACCTGGAAAGGTTTTCAAGATGCAGATTATACACTGAAAGAGAATGCTAACATCAGACTTTGCAGTTTATTACCAAAGCAAAAATACACTTAATTGCTAAAAGAACCATACATGCTAAAAAATCATTTAGAGTTTAATAAGCATAATGAATGTACTTTACACAGTGCAAAGAAGGCATATACTGCTTCTGACAGAAGACCTGGTGATGTGGTTATATATGTTGTGATGTGTGTGTGTGGGGGTGGGCAGGTGTGTGTACAAAATCTCAGAAAACTTAACATGTATGTATTACTTATTGAAAAAAGAGTTTGGGTCTCCCATGAAAATAAAGCCTAGCTACACACTAAAACAATACAGCAATAGAATTTGAGAAAATGTCCATTCAGGCTTAGTACATTGCCACAACACAATTATTATTAAAATAAAAAAAAATCCAGGTAGGAACTGAGATCACCTGATTAATTTATAGGTGGGTCCATTGCATATCTTAAAGTTGTATAATTGACTGATTTCTAGAATTATAAACCAGTTACCCTGTTCTTGGACAGTTGTTCATCAATATGGATTCCAGAATATTATGCAGAATATTCTGTATTAAACATTCAGATATCCAATAACTCTTTGGATCTTTTCAAATATTCTGGACTCTAACCTGCTCAGAGAGCTTTCTCCATATCCATGAGATTAAATGTGTTATTAATGTATTTCTGTTAAAGATGCTTTTATAAGAAATACTGAATGTAATAACCTGCACATGTGGTGTGACATAGAGGTGTATATCTTCTCAGATTTAATAATACAAGTACAATGTAATTTTAATGTGCTTTGCAGCCAAATATGAGTTCCCTGTTAGTAGTCTGTATGCTACGATAAATAGCTAGAGAGATTGTTGGCTAAGATAAACTTTTAGTTCATCTGCTGTGGATAGTGCCTAAACATTTAAGCCTGTTTTTTTTATTTTTTGAAGGAACACAAAAAGCAGAAATTAATTTTATACCAGGGTAAACCAATGTGTTAAATAAAACAGCCATCCATTTCTTTTTCTGATAAAATTAATGCTGTAAAAACTTGCTTAATGTTTTTGTTAGCAAAAGTAACACATGATAGTGTTAAATTTACTTTGCTGGGAATCATAACTCTTTAACTTTTTTTACCTGCTAAATTAGAAATATTAACATTGAGTAACTTGATTTCTATGGCACTGCAGACATAGCATCAAAATATAACTCTAAATTTTAAGTGAAAAAGCGTGCACCATGACATTCAGTAAGATCCTTGTTACTGATCATAATTTTACCCATCTACATCTAATTAATTGGCAAATCCAGCTAGCAGGAGCATCTGATTTTTCTGTGTGCAACATTCTGCTATTTTCACAATAGAGGACTCAGAAATAACAGGCAAACGTCTTTACTGCGGCAGATCACTATAAAATGATGCCCTTCATTTTGTCCAATTATAACCGTAGAAAGCATTCAAAACAACAGATATCTCATAGCAAAAGGACTATTTGCTGTTAAATAAAGTTGTATTGGAGAACTGTAAAAAGGGGAAGAATTTAAGTATGACACGGATAAACTACAAAAAAAGCATTTCACAGTATCCCAAATTCATGGATAAAAGAGTGTATAAACATGTATAAGATACACCCTGCACTGATTGATTACGTTACAGCAATCATGAAACAGTGGCAAACCACTTTGCAGTTAAGCCACAATACAGGACAAATTATTATTCCAGGGATAAAATTTCAAAGGGGGATATTCCAGGGTGACTCTCTGCCACCACTGCTCGTTTGTCTTCCGCTTAACCCATTAAGTTGCCTACTTAACAGATTAGGTCATGGCTACAATTTGGCTCCCAGGAAGCAACAGAGCATAAAGACTTCTCATTTACTTTTTGTAGATGATTAAAACTGTATAGTTCATTAGATGAGGAACTGAAAACACAACTGCAAGTGGTCAAAACTTTCTCAGATGATATAAGAATGCCGTTTGCTTTTGATAAAAATTCAAAACCAACCTTTAAAGGAGGAAAGCTGCAACACCAAGTAAACATCAGTTTGGATCAGGAATGTGGTATAAAAGAACCTGAGCAAGAGGGAGTCTATAAATATTTGGGAACTGATGAAAGATCAACAATAAAACATGATCAAATGCAAATAAAACTTAGTAAGGAATATTTTGGAAGACTAAAATTAATACTGAAAACAGCATTGACATCTAGGAACAAAGTCCGAGCTATAAACCAATTTACTCTTCCTGTCCTAACTTACAGTTTTGGAGTGATTGACTGGCCCCAAAAGGTGTTGGATAGGTTAGGCAGGAAAACAAGAAGGATGCTTCATGCTCATCAAATTATTTATAAAAATGAGTGCATACCAAGATTATATATTCCCCATTCTGAAAGAGGTATGGGCCTCCTCAAAATTGATTACAAGTATAGATCTGCAGTTGTGAGACAGCATACATATCTACTGACCTCACAAGACCCAAACATAGTGAAAAATTTTGAAACATGAGGAGAATAAGTCTAAGGTGACTTCCCTGCTTAGTTTAGCAGAAGCATATTGGTGTCAAGTGGGATTGAAACCCAAACCAGAAGTAGATAAAAATCAGGCAGCAACTGAATGTGCCAAAAGGCAAAAGAAACTATATAAGGTGAAATGTGGAAAATGCATAAATATATAAACCTCTTGGGACAACCTCATGTTGATCAGGATCGAATGCAGGAATGGTTAGGGGGGGTAATTTAAACCAAAAGATGAAAGGTTAATATTGGAGGCCCAAGATAGTGGATTATGTAAACTTTGGTTTACAAAGTCTGTTGAAAGTGAATTGAAGATGTGGGCAAATGTAGCTTTTGTAAAACAGAATTGGAAAGAGTTGCACACCTTGTTGCTGGTTGTGACACACTAATGGCAGAAGGACTGTATACTGAAAGGCATAATAATGTGGCAAGACTATTGCACTGGGGATTGTGCAAACACTATAATATTGAAGTAGCTGAAAAACACTGGAAACCTGAGCCACAAACCATCATAAAAATAATGAAGTTTATATCACATGGGAATACCCAATACCAACAGTTCAAAAACTAGATATGAGAAGATCCTTGTTACTGATGATAATTTTACCTACCAGATGTAGTGGTCCATGAAAAGAAGGCAAAAGTAGCACTGATCATTGAAATTGCTATACCCAGTGATTATGGTGTCATATGTACAAAGAGACACAAAGTTATAAAATACAAGGATTTGCAGGCAGAAATGAGGGTAATGTGGAAGAAGGACACCCAGACAGTTCCAGTAGTAGTAGGAGAAATGGATATTATAAAAAAGGAATTTACAATTGTACTTAGATATGTTACTGATACATGTAACTCTGTACAAATTGCAGAAGGAGTCATTAGTGGGCACGTTGCGGGTGCTGCAAAGAGAACTTCTGGCTAACATCAAAGATTGAAACAATACTAATTACATGAACTTTAATCATACTTTGACTTAGGAATTGAGTTTATTCCAGTCATGGTATTATAAACCCAAAAGACTTGCAGAAATTAAAAAAAGTTAAATGTAAATCATTGAATAGAAAACTGACTCAGAAACAGAATGTAGGAAATTTGGGTTGGTGGTTCTATCTTTTCCAAAAGGTCTGTCACTTGTGTTGCACAGCAGAGATCAGTCACTGGGCCACTTCTCTTTGGCATTAACTTCTTCAAGGTCAAAGTAAATGTTAAGGGTTTATGGCTAAACATGTTTGCAGACAACTGTAAAAACTTGGCACCATTGTAAACTCTCCAAGGGACACTAAAATCCTGCAACAGTGCCTTTCAAGCAAATAGCTGGTGCCAAAGTTACAGACGAAAACTAAATGCCAAAAAAGGTATAATTGCATCCTTTGTCATTCATGACATTCCTTGTGACTATCACATTAAGAACACCCCCTGAAAGTTGATCCCATAGTCAGGGATCCAGGAACTACATCCACAATGAATGCCCTTTGAAAACCATGTGTCCACTATTGTAAGGACATCTTTTTTCATTGTACAACTTATATCTAAAGATATGGCATCCAAGTCCATGGATGTAGTCATTCCACTGTAGTTGGTTCTGATTGGGTTGATCGCTGAGTTGAATGCCCCAGTTGGTATGTACTTGTCCAAACACTTGTCACAACTGGAGTGAGCATAGTCATGGTGTTTTCTCTCAAAGAAATTAAGGGCCTAAATCTCAAAAATTATGCAGATAATCTCAAAGCCTGGTCCCTCTTGTCGGTATCATACAGGCTACTAATAGGTGACCTCTGCTTCACATATACAGTCTCACCAGACACTATCTCGTAAGAGCTATTACAAATTCACAAGTCCAGTGGTAGCATGATCATCCTGTTTAGGGATCTCAGTCTCCTCTGCAACATAAATAGAACATGTTAGAGGGTGTGTATCACAGTTAATACCTTGCCTCTGGAACTGTCTTCTAATCCACTTAAAGCAAAATGCTTCTCTTACTCTATTCAAACTTAATTTGGGCATATAGGTTCATAGGAGATTACTAGGCTAATGGCTCAAGAGCTTAACCAGTTTTACCCAGATTTTACTCAATTTTCTATCCCAAGGGAAAGATAACAAGGTTCAGCAAGTGGGATTTTGGCTGTTTTTACAGACTGCCTCTGTCCATAAGGGATATGGACACTACCTCAGGAGTGAATTTGCGATTTCCCTTTCATTGGTCCAGATTGTGCTTGAAGATGGTTAGGGATGGGCTCTGATTCACGTGAATAGGAAGTCTATTCCAGAGGAGGGGCAATCTCTGGGAAACATATCTGCCTCTCTTGCATGATCTATTCATGTAAGAGATCAGGTTTAGATCTTTGGAGTGCGTAACCCTCATGCAGTTAGTTTTGTGAATATGCAACATTTCCATCAGGGCTGGGTCAGAGACTGCCTTGTAAGTCATGCACAGATCACACCTCAGTAATAGATAGGAAACTGAATCCAGTAATAGGGATTTTAATCAGTCAGCATATGGCATTTTGGTTATACCCTATATTCTTTTTGTGAGAAACCTCTGAGAACACTCCAGTAGTTCCAGGTGCCTATTGAGGTACATGCAGAAGGGTGCATTGTACTTGATTACTGGTCTGATGAGGGCTTAGTGTTGTGGTATTATGACATCCTTAGATCTGGATGCCATGCTGCCCTTACTTACAAGCTGAGCCACATTAAAGGATTTCCTCTCCACTGTGGACACATGGTGGTCAAAGTTCAGCTGTCTATCTGAGTACCCGGATACACTAGACAATCTTGAAGTAACTGCACTATGTTGAATGCAGAAATGTTGAATCTGCTATCGTGGTGTCACAATTGTGACGTGCGATGCGGTTTGTGGATTTATCTGGGGTTTCAGGTAAGTGGTGTTTGTGTATTGGGTAGGGATTTTAGTGTGTGTGAGTGTGTGTAGTAGTGTTTTTTGTGTGTTTGTGTGTTTAGTGCGACCTTGGAGTTAGAATCTATAAGTAGGGGGGTGTGGGGAGTGCAGCCTCCCACATGGGGGGGGGGGTGAAGGGGAGCTTGCTTATAGGTAGGGTAGGTGTGTTTGTGTGTTATGTTGCGTTTGTGTGTGTTGTTTTGTTTGTTTTAGTGTAGTTAGGTAGGTGTATGTGTGTGTGTTTATGTGCTGGTTTGTGTGTGTGTGTGTGTGTGTGTGTGTGTGTGTGGTTGCAATTGTACTATTTGCGGTTTTGGGTGTTTGGGTATGTGGGTTTTCTTCAATTCAGTCTTGAAATACTGAAATTTGACATTTCAGTATTTCAAGATTGTTTAGTGAATCCAAGTATCCAGATCTCTCATCACTGGGTCCAATGGATATTATTATGCACTTATTTTTGCATTTATTTTGAGGCTATGGCTCTGAAACCAATCATTAGTCTGCATCAGACCATTCTGTAGGATATCAACATCATTTGGGGATCAATGACTGCACCCAATTTACAGTCATAAGTAAACTTGGTCAGCCAAGGGCCATCTACATTTGCTTAGACATCTGAGAAGTATATCCAAAACAGGAGGGTGCCCAGCACTGAGCCCTATGATATTCCACTGGTGACTGTGTCTTGCTGGATGTAGATTCCCCCACTCTAACAACATGTGTCCTCTCCATGAGCAATTTGGCTATCCAACTGGTGATGTAGAGGTTTATACCCAATTTTATGAGTTTACCTATAATACCCGAGTGACGCATTTTATCAAATGCCTTGACCAGGTCGAGGTAGACAGTATTCACTGTCTTACCTTCCTCCAGGCTTGGTGACATTCTCAAAGAAGTCCACCAGATTCAGTAAGCAGGATCTGCCCTTGATGAAGCCAAACTGGGTTGGGTCTAGAGTCTGGAGATTTCCTATGTCATATTTATGGGTCAGAAGTTTCCTGGGAGAGTTGATGGTCCCTCCTTGTGCATTGGGATGACTGTTGCCGTCCTCTACTCTACTGGGACAAAGCCTGTCTGGAAACTGTGGTTAAATATACAGTAGATCCAAGTGGGTGTGCTAGGTCATGTTTCAAGCTATTTAATGGACATCCTGGAATTCCATTGGGCTCATTGATGCTGCATTTCTAGCTTTAAATAGCACAGTGATGACAGGCAAATGAATGGTAGGGGGTGTTTCATGGGGAGTGTACAGAGGTGATGAGGGGGTGAAATCTGAGCTGACTTCATCAGCCAGCAGGTTTGCTATTTCTTCTAGCTTAGTATAAGTAGTATCATCTACAGCCAACTGAGCACATTTTTGAGCATTTTCCTTAAGATTTCAGACATAACTAAAATGCTTTATGGTTATCCTTTGCTTGGGAGGCTATTTTAGTCTTGTATTTAGCTTTTGAAGACTTGACTAGTTCCTTGATTTACCTGATGAGACTAATGAGGGATTTTCTTCTCTGTTGTGCACCCTCCCATTTACTTCTAGATAGGCGTTTCTATCTTCTGTTGTATAGTCTCTTTATGCTACGGGTCCACCAGGGTGGCTGTTTTCTTCTGGATAGACCTGGGTTTAGTTTGGTGAGGTAGTACCACTTCATTGCAGTTGGTTAAGTGTTTGTACAGGGCATTCATGTATACATCTGTATAGACCTCCATGTTTTCATGGTTAGGGGGAGCTTTACAGTTACCTATGCTATCACTTAATAGAAGGCAATTTGCCATGGAAAAATTTTTTAGGGTTTTAGTGTTTGATAGGGGTTCTACTGTTACATTTATTTCCATGGAGACTGATTTATGATCCCATATTACCAATGAGGACATTATAGGATCATAGGATCATAGAAAGTTACTGGGCTAATGGCCATAGGGCCCTTATAAGCATAGCCAAATTCTACCCTTATTTCCATGATCAGCACCTATTGCCCCTGTCCAAGAGGGACACAGGTGGAATACCCGAGGTGAATTTACGGTTACCCAGCCAGTTGTCCAGGCTGCATTTGAAGAGGATCAATAAGGTGCTCTGTTTGACATGAAGTGGGAGTCTGTTCCAAAGGTGTGGTAACCTCTGGGAGACAAATCTATCCATCCATCAGGTTCTATTAATGTCACATACCAAATTAAGGTCTTTGGAGTGATTAACCTGTGTACCATTTGGCTTGCAGATATGCAACATTTCTAATAATGCAGGGTCAGAGATTGCCTTATATGCAAGGCAGAGATCACCTCTGAGTAGTCTGTATGAAACAGAATAAAGTGACAGTGATTTCACACACTCCATATAGGACAGATGCTGAAGAACTTGAATTTTCCTTGTGAGGAACATCTGTGGTCTTTACAATTGCTGCAGGTGCTTGGAAAGGTACAAACCAAAAGGGTCATTGTACTCAATTATTGGTCTGATGAGGGAAGAGTACTGGGAGGCACTGGAAAAGGTTGCAACACTCTCCCATGTTTATGAGAACTATCCCAAGGATATTTGATCCTCTAATTGGAGTGCAGACCAGTTTTTCCAGAACATCTGCATTGGCAAAGTCCAGGAATCTCTGAGCCTGCATGTTAGCGGTCGTATATGTTTCGTAGTTTATGGAGGGGTAATTAAAATTGTCCATGGGTAGTGTGTTTGGCTGAATGGTAGGTGATTCTAGTAACTTCAGATATGTAGAGTGGTTTTCATGGTTTATGGTTGAGGACCTGTAGCTAGCGATGATGTGGTGGGGGATTTTGCCTGTGGTCAGCTGGACATGGAATAGCTTACGCAAGTCATCCTGCTTGACCAGTCTAGGGGTGCAATTTTTTTTTATGTAAATGAAAATGCCTCCTGCTTTCATAGGTTCATAGGTTCATAGGTGTGTACTAGGCTAATGGCCCTGGAGCCTTTACAAGCCTAGCCCATAGGATTCATTTTTTTCCTTTTCAGATGGTGGCATGAATGTGTGGTAGGCATTGTAGCCTTGCACTACAAGGGTGATTTCTGTAGTCTTGAACCTTGTCACTGTAACTGCATAGATGTCAGCATTCACCAGGGTGAGGGGAGCTTCCAGGTAGTGTAGTTTGAGCAGTAGTAGCTTCAACTTGGAATTAGAAGAATGAGAAACTGCAAATTTACCCCTGGTTTAACACTCATGTTCCTCATGGATAGGACAACAAGTAAATCTCCAAGTTTTGCCTGCCTCTGGGTTATTCATATACGAAATATAAGGGCTACAAACTACCGTGTGAATATAAGGCCAGGTTTTGTAAGTTCCTCAAAGATGAATAGCATAGTAACCATGAATATATAAATCTTTCCTGTCAGATCTTATTCTGAAGAGGTATGCTTGGCAAAATGGACAACCTTGTATCAATAATGGTGTGAAATGGTGCATCTGGGCAGGTTTCTGCTTGTTTATACATCATTTAGCACTGCGCACTACTGTGCAATTGTTCACCAAATTCAGACAGTTAAATTCAACAAATTTTCCCTTAAATCCCAGGCAGAAATATCCATTCGCTGAGCTCCTCCATGATCATTTCTGAAAAGCCACCCCTAGTGACAACAGTCTTCAACCTAGCATTATGGACAGTTGAACTACCCTTGTTTCTCCTGCCAACCTTGTAAGGCCATGGAAAGTATCATTATGGACCTCATAAAAAAGACATAGGTGACCTCCAAACCCTGAATCCTACCTAATTTGTCTTTGTGAAGGGCAGATCCTGCCTGTTAAATCTGGTGGATTTTTTTGAAAGTGTGACCAAGGCCACTGATGAGGACAAATTTGTGCACAAAGCATACCTTGACTTGGCAAAAGCTTTCAACACAATCCCACATTCAGGCATTAACAATAAACTTAGCAAACTAAATATAAACCCCTTCATTGTAAGATGGGTTGCCAACTGGCTCACAAACCAGGCACACACTATCAGAGTGGGTGACTCCACATCAATCAGCAGGCCTGTTACCAGGAGGATACCACAGGAGTCAGTGCTGGGGCCCCTACTGTTTGGTATATACTTCTCAGTTCAGGTTAAAACTAAAGGGTTGTGCCTGTCTAAGTTTGCAGACTACTGCAAACTAGGTGCAATCATTGAATCCCCAACTGATGTCAGTATACTCCAGGATGGTGTCACAGAGACCAACGAGTGGTGTATTAGTCACAGTCTCAGACTGAATGCAAAGAAATGCATCATCATTCCTTCGGCACAAACAATGTCCCCTCACACTATCAAATCAATAACAATACTCTAAGTACCTATGTAGTGGTAAGGGACCTGGGATTGCAGTTTGCCCATGACCTTAACTTTGACCACCACGTGTCTGTCATTGTAAGGAGAGCTTTCCACATAGTTCACTTGATTAGTAAAGGCATCACGTAGAGAGCAAAAGAAGTTATAACCCTCCTATACTTGGCACTTTTCCGCCCATAATTGAATATAGCACCACATTCTATGTACCGCATAAGCACTTACAGCAATTAGAGACCTCAGAGGTTTCTAAGAAAGAAGATCAAGGGCCTCCAGCATGTGCGTTACACAGATCAACTAAAATCCCTGTCACTATACTCTGTATCATATAGACTTCTTAGGGGAGACTTATGCCTAGCATACAGAGCAACCCAAGACCCAAACCTAATGAAATTACTGAATATCCATATATCAAATGGGTCTAGGGCTACCCATTTCAGGGACTTAAATATGGCCTGTGACATAAATAGGACATGCTGGAGGGACAGATTTATCTCCCAGTGACTGTCACGTCTTTGGAACAGCCTACCAATTCATGTTAAACAGAGTATCTCTATGACACTGCTCAAGAGGAACCTAGATGAGTGGATGGGGCACTGTAAATTCTTACCAGGGATAGTGCCCACAACCCTCCTGGATATGGCAACCATCACTAAACTCTACAATAAATGCAAAAAGTTGCTGTCCAAGAAAACAAAGACAAGAACCCAACAATGGAAAAGCACCCTCCTCAGCTTTAACAGGCAAATAAGACAACTTGTCAAATTCCCCAAGACCTCCTTTGAGAGAAACAAATACTACAAGGATAACCATAAGGCCTTTCCAGCTATGTACCTAACCTAAAAGGCAGGACCCAAACATGTGCAGAACTGGTAGCTTCAACTTGGAATTAGAAGAATGAGAAACTGCAAATTTACCCCTGGTTTAACACTCATGTTCCTCATGGATAGGACAACAAGTAAATCTCCAAGTTTTGCCTGCCTCTGGGTTATTCATATACGAAATATAAGGGCTACAAACTACCGTGTGAATATAAGGCCAGGTTTTGTAAGTTCCTCAAAGATGAATAGCATAGTAACCATGAATATATAAATCTTTCCTGTCAGATCTTATTCTGAAGAGGTATGCTTGGCAAAATGGACAACCTTGTATCAATAATGGTGTGAAATGGTGCATCTGGGCAGGTTTCTGCTTGTTTATACATCATTTAGCATACGCACTACTAAGTGCAATTGTTCACCAAATTCAGACAGTTAAATTCACAAATTTTCCCTTAAGACCAGGCAGAAATATCCATTCGCTGAGCTCCTCCGTGTTCTTTTCTGAAAAGCCACCCCTAGTGACAACAGTCTTAAACTTAGCATTATGGACAGTTGGACTACCCTTGTTTCTACTGACCAGCCTCATCTGTAAGGCCATGGAAAGTATCATTATGGACCTCATAAAAAAGACATAGGTGACCTCCAAACCCTGAATCCTACCTAATTTGTCTTTGTGAAGGGCAGATCCTGCCTGTTAAATCTGGTGGATTTTTTTGAAAGTGTGACCAAGGCCACTGATGAGGACAAATTTGTGCACAAAGCATACCTTGACTTGGCAAAAGCTTTCAACACAATCCCACATTCAGGCATTAACAATAAACTTAGCAAACTAAATATAAACCCCTTCATTGTAAGATGGGTTGCCAACTGGCTCACAAACCAGGCACACACTATCAGAGTGGGTGACTCCACATCAATCAGCAGGCCTGTTACCAGGAGGATACCACAGGAGTCAGTGCTGGGGCCCCTACTGTTTGCTATATACTTCTCAGTTCAGGTTAAAACTAAAGGGTTGTGCCTGTCTAAGTTTGCAGACTACTGCAAACTAGGTGCAATCATTGAATCCCCAACTGATGTCAGTATACTCCAGGATGGTGTCACAGAGACCAACGAGTGGTGTATTAGTCACAGTCTCAGACTGAATGCAAAGAAATGCATCATCATTCCTTCGGCACAAACAATGTCCCCTCACACTATCAAATCAATAACAATACTCTAAGTACCTATGTAGTGGTAAGGGACCTGGGATTGCAGTTTGCCCATGACCTTAACTTTGACCACCACGTGTCTGTCATTGTAAGGAGAGCTTTCCACATAGTTCACTTGATTAGTAAAGGCATCACGTAGAGAGCAAAAGAAGTTATAACCCTCCTATACTTGGCACTTATCCGGCCCATAATTGAATATAGCACCACATTCGGTATGTACCGTACTAAGCACTTACAGCAATTAGAGAGACCTCAGAGGTTTCTAAGAAAGAAGATCAAGGGCCTCCAGCATGTGCGTTACACAGATCGACTAAAATCCCTGTCACTATACTCTGTATCATATAGACTTCTTAGGGGAGACTTATGCCTAGCATACAGAGCAACCCAAGACCCAAACCTAATGAAATTACTGAATATCCATATATCAAATGGGTCTAGGGCTACCCATTTCAGGGACTTAAATATGGCCTGTGACATAAATAGGACATGCTGGAGGGACAGATTTATCTCCCAGTGACTGTCACGTCTTTAGAACAGCCTACCAATTCATGTTAAACAGAGTATCTCTATGACACTGCTTAAGAGGAACCTAGATGAGTGGATGGGGCACTGTAAATTCTTACCAGGGATAGTGCCCACAACCCTCCTGGACATGGCAACCATCACTAAACGCAATCTTGGGTACTGACTAGTACTTCTACGGTGTTACATTGGGTTGAAACAGCTAGGCTTAAAATGACCTCTGGGTCAATAGCCTAGTAATCTCCTATGATACTATGATACTATGATCTCCTAGACAGTGTTTTAACCCAGAAGAGCATTTGTATATTCTATACTGGATGAAAATGTAAGGCAAAAGATAATTTTTATTACCTGTTTCATGTGGCATCTAATTCTGATTTGTTTTTGGCTATGGTGAGA